>NC_068392.1:21312160-21494660 GCF_023724105.1 Carassius gibelio
AATGTTTTTCAATCTTTAATTGTTTTATATATATAAATTATAGGATGTTTTATATATATAAATGTAGAACACACAGACCCCATTTATACACCGCTCATAAACGTAATGGGAGGGGGAGAAACCGTATAACCACACACACATAACCGTATAACTGTGGTAAACTTCAAACAAGCTAACTGACACAAACTTCAAACAACTTCTGTCAAAAGCACATGATCGATGATTGGGGAGTCTTTCATATACCGTTTTAATTTAAAACTAACAGGTCAATAGGGTAAAACTTTCTGTCAAAAACGCATGATCGATGTGTGGGGAGTCTTTCATCTTACGTTTAAACTAGCCGTCAAAACCATGATTTAGAACTAATTAGGTCAATAGGGTAAAACTTTCTGTCAAAAGCACATGATCGATGCTTGCAAAGGTCATAGGTTAACCCTTGAAGTCGGAAAGTTCCGCCCATCCATCATAAGGTTACCGGAAGTTCAACCTGTCAAAAGGTCAAAGGTCAAAGTCATAAATCATCATGACAGAAGCTGTAGAATAATAACTACTGCTCTCAGACTAAATCTAAAATATCTTAAACTGTGTTCAGAAGAGAAACGGAGATCTCACGGGTTTGGAACGACATGAGGGTGAGTCATTAAAGGGGGGGTGAAATGCTCGTTTTCACTCAATATCCTGTTAATCTTGAGTACCTATAGAGTAGTACTGCATCCTTCATAACTCCAAAAAGTCTTTAGTTTTATTATATTCATAAGAGAAAGATAGTCTGTACCGATTTTTCCCGGAAAAACACGAGCGGCTGGAGGCGTGACGTGTGGGCGGAGCTAAAGAATCACGAGCACCAGTAGGATTTTGTGTTGAGCGAGTCTGGAAGCTGTGACACAGATCCAGAGGCTGAAATTTAACAAGAGCAGCATCAGCAAAGGCTTCTCTATGTGGTATGTACTGAAACTGTATATATTTGCTTAGCGGTTTTGGAAAATGACTAAGTTCCACTTTGTCATCTTTTTTTTTTTTTTTTTAAGCTGTACATGTGGAAAGTGCAGTTTGATGACAACATCGCATGTTGTTTACTTGATGTGCTTACGCGCCGATAGCGAAGTTAATAACACAGAGATATTTGAAGCAGTTTTACTCACCGCATGCGGTTCCAACACACGATCGTGACCCTTTTTCGTTGGGATTGCATTATCCTTAAGAAATAAACGATGTGCAAATCCGGCATCAAACTGGGCCTTGTTTGTAAAACAAGCATCTTCGAAATGCAGGGAACAAACAAAAACACTTGCACAACTCCGTTGAAGCTCTGTAAAAATAAACTTCATCCACTGGTCCCTTAATGCTGTTTCTCTTTTGGTAATCTGTGCAGGGTTGTCTTGCCCTGGCAACCAAAAACACACTTCTTTTGTGACATTTGGCGACGCTCTCGCTCTGATCAGTGAAGTCTGTTGTGCTCTCAGTGCTCTGCTATACGGGAGCGTGCGCTCTTCCGGCAGAAGTGCCTCAGGACCCATATAAGGAAATTCCGCTCCATCTAACGTCACACAGAGCCATACTCGAAAAAAACTTTCCCAAACTTGTGACAAACCGGAAGGAGTATTTTTGGAACAGAAATACTCCTTCAAACGTACAACTTAATTTTTGAAACTTTGTCCATGTTTAGCATGGGAATCCAACTCTTTAACAGTGTAAAAAACTCAGTATGCATGAAATAGCATTCCCCCCCCCCCTTTAATGACAATTATGATTTTTGGGTGAACTAACCCTTTAAGGCAGTGTCAGATAAGTATCCAGTTTATTTCCTGGTGTCAAATATACATTTGGAATTTATTTGTTTTTATTACATTATTTTAACTCAACAGTCAACATTTGAGAACCTGCTTACCTCTAAATCATATGAAAGATGATTTCAATTTTGGGAGTTTTCTGAAGTGCAGAATGACATCATCAGAATTGTTGATCCATATTGGTGGAAGAGAGAGACTGTAAATATTGAATGCATATACTGTATCTTCTAAATGCTAATTTTGTCATTATTTTGGGACACACTTATAGATAACAAATACTAACAGCCAAAAACTTCCATTTTGATATATATATATATATATATATATATATATATATATATATACACACACACATATACACACACACACACATATATATATATATATATATATATATATATCAAGCAGTGTTATTTTAGCAGCACTGAGATATCAATGTAGTTATTAATTAATATTTTAAATTAGCATTTTCTGTTTTCATTTTGTTAAACTTATATTAAAATGACAAAAACATACAATAAAATTACTATTTTTATTTATTTTTAATAAAGACATCTATATAGTTATTCCTTTTATTAAATGTTTTGATATTTTAACAGTTAAAATTAAAATGATAAATGTTGACGCGGTGAAAATGACGCCTAGCTGAAAGTCTTTAATATTGCATGCTATTACGGTTCATGTTTATTTTAAACTCGTTTATTTCTTTTGTGTGGGTTTAAAAAGAGTATGAAAGAAAGAAAGAGTAAGTTGTTATTTAAGTTTCATTAATAAAGTGCCTTTCCAAAGCATAAGGCAAATTCTCCCACTCATTTTTTAAAAGTGTATTTAGTATGAGACATATACTATATAACAAACTATTATTTCTTATTAGTAGTAATAAGCACACACAACATGCAATTAAAAAATATTTTAGACCAATACAGTGCACAGTATATACTACTAAATAGTGTTGCATATGTATTATGTAGTAAGTGTAATGAGAGAAGTGACTTTTGTTTGATCATGTACTGCCATCTAGTGGCAAACATTCAATCTCACCCTTCAAAAGGACAGTCTAGTTTGATTGACTTCACTAGTCTGTTATATGTTTAGTTGAATGAGTATTATTTGAGCTCGTAGAAGTGTTCAGGAATGACACTCTCAGATCTGTTAGACCAGAGGTTCTCGAGACGCACTGTCCCACAGAGTTCAGCTCCAACTCTAATCAAACAAGCCTGAACAAGCTCATCAGGAGCACTAGAAAGATACCGGCAGGTGAATTAGATCGAGGCTGGACCATAACTCTGCAGGAAACTGGACCTCCAGGGCCAAAGATAAGAACCTCGGTGTAAGACTGTAACCTCAAAACATGTTGTCTGGCAAATAACATTAAATGACTTCTGTATTCCACATCAACGCTGCTTTTATTCCCCTCAGACTAAACTGATCCAGCGTCAGATCATCTGAACACAGCAGTCCCCCTCCAGCTGCTTAAACCCAGTTTAATGTGTCAAGAAACTACTCTATAAACAGTGCCACCTTTACCTTTTCTAAACAAATATTACTAAAACAAACACAGACACATAAATCAGTATGGCATTCATTTCGCAAACTATGGTTGCATACTGAAAACTTTAAAGTAACAGAAAAACCCAGTAATATAGTCTATTACTCAGAGATGAGAGATCAGGAAGCTGCTCTGTCACCTGTACAGGAAACAAGGAGCCACAGTCTGTGAGTTTAATCAGCCTTCTCTTCACTGATCTTCACATGCTCTGTGGTACAGTAATCAGGAAAACAGTGAGAGGCTGGAGGACAACGCTTCTCTCCGATGTTTGCTCTGGTGTACAGACGTCAGAGCTATAAACGCTGACAGTCATAGTCAGTCTTCATACTAGTGCTCTCAAAGCAGAGGGATCATATTCAGTTTATCTGAAACACTGAACTCACGATCTCACGTCTGACCCGTTACACTTGCTGTAAACATGAATGTGTGTGTGTCAATTGAACTGGCATTGAATGAAAGGATTAAAGGTTGAAATAAGTTAAATGCATTATTAAAGTCATAGTGTTGGGGCACAGGCTGTTTTATATTTTCTTTTCCATGAAAAGTTTTATTGGCATCATGTGCTTACGAGTATAGGCTTTGAAATGTGCATGACTGTGTGTCGGTGTGTGTGTGTCTGAAAAGATATGTTTGCACTTGGAATCACACACACACACGCACACACACACACACACACGCTGGTGAAGCAGGACTAGCTATCACGACTGTAGAGCCTCACCATCAGACATCCTGCCCTTACAAATCATCTCTTGAAGTGTTAGATTTTACCTCATGACTGCCAGATAGAAAGGTATGAACATCCTAAAGTCTTCTTCAAATCACTTCTGAATGCTCGGTGTTCGGTAAGAAGTCAAAAACTATCTTTGGCATTTGCAGTAAACCGTAACATTGAATGCTACAAAAAAAATGTATGAAAATTAGAGAAATCTTGTCCCAATCTTGTGGATTGTGCATAACATGGAAGTAAACCGTGCAATGCATTGACATTTGTGGTTTAACAGTTGTTTAAAATGACCACAAACTGGTTGCACACTGGTGCAAATTTTTACTGCATTTACTGCTATTTCAAATACGAAGTTTCAGAAATATTTATGTACAATCACCTTATAAAAGTGCTTTACTGTAACTAGAAACAAAACTAGATGTTTGTTAAATTAAGAGAATAAACAGCAGTTGTCGTGAAAGTTTGAGAAGGGATTTTTACATGAACTGAAATTAAAAGCTTAATATCAATTATAAAAATAATCAATAATTTGCATCAATAGCCAGGCAATTTTGTCCTTAATTAAGAGAAAGAGAAAGGGGAGTGGCTTCCTTACATTAAACACATTTTCTCACAACAGATTGATTCTCACCCAGAATAAAAACTGTATTTCAAGATGTGTGCAAACTTTTTCCAGCGAAATGTTTTGCTTGAAAAGTGATTTCAGTTTTTATATGACAACAATAGTTTCCTGACAGATTGCTTTGGATCTGTAACGTCAGCAGTTGATGCCAGGCGTCTCCATCACAGCTGAGCCGCTTCAACAGCTGCAGAGAGCCAAAGCTCATTGTAATCAAGGGATTACCATTATAGCTTACAAATAAAAGCACTCAAAGAGTCTTGTGCACTCTTTTATACAACAACAAATAAATACTGACAGTTATATTTAATTATAATTACATTTCCCTTCATTTATCGGCTACATCTCTTACCGTCCTCAGTCAAGCATGGAAAGAACAGTGTAAATGAAATGTGCTAATTGATGATTCATGGCTGAATGAGGCAATCATGTCAGCAGGCTCTTTAACACACCGCGGGACACAAGGGAGCGCCTGGAGCTCAAGAGAAAGGGAGTGTGTGAGAACAGGAGGTGCACACTGAGCCGATCAACAGCTGGAAGACAATCTGACTCAGTATCTCCACATCTCCCAGTTACTCACTTCCCATGTGTCCAAGCCTTTCCATCTGCTCTGCTTTCTGAAAACTGAAGAGAAACTCACGTCTCAAAACTACAGCGTGACTAACATGTCTGCTTATCAGTAAATAAACTAAAAAAAATAAAAAAAATACCTTTGGAGGTTGATAGTAGCCTATAAAAACCAATATAAAATATCATAAAATAAAACCCTATCAGACATCAGGACAGGATTATTAGAGTTCATTTCACAAAAATACTACTTCAATCATTTAATTGAATGTTATTTCTTTGTAAAAGTGTGTCCTACTAATTTCTGAGTCAAAATGGTTTCAAAATGAATCCTACAACAGTTGTTTGTATATCTCAGTGGGACAATGACCTAATGGTCCTCCGGATGTTTTGGGAATATGGCATCTAGGGGTCAAAAATCTTTAAATCAGCTTGAATATTTTGCCATTTTGTCATTATACTGATATTCTTAACTAAATTGCCTAAATGTAAGATTGAACGAAGCTGGTCACGTCAGGTTTGAGAAACTATATTGAGTTTTCACTGACTTGCTCAAGCTTGTGTTGTGTCTGTGTGAATCTAAGTAAGCAGTGAAGGAACAAGCTGATATCATTTCTGGCTTCGAGATGAAGGTCGTGTCTGTTTTGGAGTTACGCTGTTCCTATAGAGACTCAGAAACAGTTTGAGCTTCGAGTAAGCACCTGACCGGTTACAAGAGAGTTTTCTGCCTGCTGGTTCGGTCTAAACTCTTACTTCCTCCCATCAAACAGAACACAAGTATCTCTCTCTCAAAATCACAAAACCCTGGCATTCACAAACCACTGTGTGGGAACTCTCACTTCAGGACCTTTCGGTTCTTGAAGTAATAGTTCACGCAGAAATGCCATGGTTTATTCACCCGTGCTGTTTCAAGTCTGTATGATCTTTGTAATCTGAAAAGTACAGCTGAACAGAAACTAAAAGTGCATGCTTGATGTGAAAAAACAAGCCTCACTGTCCTAGCATGTCACACGATCATGTTTGAGTGTTAGCATACATACCAAATATGCTAAGGACGTGTTCATCAATGTCTATATGTTGGGATCAAATTAAGTGAGCATGTCTGTTCAGAATATCTTCAGTTGTGTTTTAAAGATGGACAGAAGGGTTTGGAAGGACATGCGGGTGACTCAATCATGACAAATATTTGGGTGAGCTAACCCTTCAACTATGTTGTATGGAAAGTTGCAACATGTATAATCTGTGAAGCATCTCATGGAATATTTAACATTTTTTATTGTATTTTAACCAAATAAATACAGCCTTCATGCGCATTGTAAGAGATCCTTTACAAAGACAACAGAAAATGATTCTAAACTTGACACGTACTGTATGAATCAAAAGATCTGCAGCGCTCTTAATTCAAATAACAGAGATTATCATTATAATACGTATAATCATGGGCTCTCGATGAGACAGGGAAATGTAAGACATGTGCACTGTGGGAGAGAAGAGGCAGATCTCAAGCGTTTGTAGAAGCCGGCCTGGGTCAGCCGTGAGAAGACCAAAGAAAACTTCCCTGATCCCAGAGAGGGAGAGTCAGAAGGTTATTCTGAACACATTCAGATGGCATCAGCGTGGGGATTACGACTGGACACGCTTCGCTGCACTCCTCGTCCATCTGGGTCACATCTCTGACAGACAGAGACATACCGAAAGCACTGCGGACAGACCGAAACTGACTGTTCCTTGGACTCATGAGGTCTGAGGAAACACCTGCTGAGCGATCTGCTGTCCCATGACCAGAGATCATTCATCTGTCCTTCATATCTCTGTAGACCCTTCTGAACCCCTCGGTCACGGAGACATCTGCTGCAGTATCTAAATATACAGGGAATAAGAGTATAGTCCTTCCCGTGGCAGCAGCTGTCATGACAGACTCGCACATGTCTAATCACACAGAACCGAAAACCACCGACTGCCAGTGGCATAAAGACATGCAGAGGCCAGAAACTAACAAACCAAGCCTAGCCCTCAAGCACAGCTCTACAAGACCAGCACAAAACCTCTCCTACAATTCAAACACAGCAGAGACCCAGCATTGCAGACATCGTGTTGTGTTTGGAGGCTTTACCTGTGAAAAGCTAAGAGAGAAACGCTCAGACAGGCTCACCGGAGAATAACAGTGCTGTGTGTGTGTGTGTGTGTGTGTGTTTAGAGAGAGATGTCGGTTCCTGGGACACAAATTACAGAGTTTATCCATTCAGTCTGTATATTTCAGAGTTTAAATAAGATTATTTTTCCACTGCAGATTCAAATCTGTGAATAAGATGATGTAAAGTTTTCTTGTGGTTTTAAAGACTTTCACATTTGGGTGAAATTTGGAAATATATAATTAGCAAGCGTAACAGATGATTACAGAGGATTATTTTCTATGAGCATCCCAAAGGCCAAATATTTTGCCCAGAAGAAGTTATAGATCTACTAAACTAACAGGGAATATTCTCAGAGGTTTGGCAAAAGTTGTAAATAAAAATGTGTCCAGTAACACTAACAAAATGTTTGTCTCTAATAACTTGTTTTCAAATGGTATTTAAACATCGCTCGTGGCCTGTTTTTCCTGAAACGCTTTATTTGGATGTTCCTCTAACGTAACGTAACGTATTTAAATGTTTCAACTTACTAATGGTTTCAGAACGTTCAGAGGACATTCAAATGTAACATTCCCACAATGTTTGCGAAAAGATCAAATGGAATGCTGTCTTTATGTGATCTCTAACGTTCGCAAGAACCAAGAAAAAAGGTTTTAAACGTTTAAAAAAACTGGACGTTTTGAACGTGAAGATAACTTTAAGAAATACCGTTTTCCTAACATTACGGTAAAGTTAACGTAAAGTTCTCAGAACATATTTTTGTTAGCTGAGCGCTTATCAGTCAGGATACATATTTTTTATCGGCTAATAAATGTTAGTATCACCCCGTTCCGATATTTGTTATTATGAATAAATAATGGCAATAGTGCTTACCCTGATCCTTCATCACCTCCGACTCTCTTTTGCATCGAATCTGCTGATCTCCAGAGAGAGCCGCGCACTCACACCATTGATCACTAATCACAGACTGATTAATACAGCTCATACTCAGAAACACGCGCACGCGCCTTGACATGCACGCGTCTTCTGCATAGCAAACAAACACGTCAAAGTGTGAACTTTAACAGCTTCGTATTAGCCAAGCATTAGACTGTGATATGAAAAAAGCTAGCGGCTGTTGTTACACGCCCGCACGAACAAACACACACACACACACACACACACACACACACACTCCTCTCCGTCGGATGGGAGAGGTTTACTGATGACAGATGACCCTGGGCCTCAGTGCTCTGGTACAGATCTTTGCCACGAAATAAATACATAAGTACATTAATAAATTAATAAAAGGCTCAAAATATTTTTTTTTAAGTTAAAGTTACTGGATCCATTAAACACTAGATTTGCTGTAGGTTGCAATCCAGTATCCAGATCTGTTGCTTTTAGTGTAACATTATTCATACAAAATGTATGTAAATAATTTTGAAGAGATTGGGTTTTAACATAATAAGTACATATTTTCAAAAACACGCAATGACCTTGTTATACATTTGCGCCCCTTGCGACGATTGATGCATCCACTCCTTTGATCAATCAGCAAAAAAATAAAATAAAGTTGACAAATAACATAAATATTATTGTTGAGAGAAAGAGGGGTAAAATATCAAATATGACTCCAGTTTGCCGCTGTAGCCTATTTATTTTTTCAGCCACTGTGAACTCTGTGAATTATACATTTAATTGTGATATCCTTTCCAGAATTTAGTTATTATTATTATTATTATTATTATTATTATTATTATTATCTCTAAAAATAAACAAATAAATAATTCATAGATGAATTAAACAGTATGTCTCGTAGTTCCCAGTTTATATCTCGCAAGACTGCGGGTTCGGCTGACAGAAAATGTTTGCAGTGCCTGTCAAACCCTATGGTCAAACCTGTTTTTATACAGTCTAAGGGTCAAACCCCTGTCCTCTGGACTGTGAAAGGGTCAAACCCCTGTCCCGTGGAGAGCAGCCCGGAGGACTGTGCTCAGGCGGCGCTGCGCAGCACGAGGAACACTCTGCTCCACGCGCACGCGCATCTGCTCCACGCGCGCGCGCACTGTTCACTTCCGTGCAGGGTTTTGCGTGAGCAGCTGAACTTGCGTTTATAAATGCCTCTGAAGAGAGCAGTGATTGTGCCTGGAAACGGCGCAGGGAACATCGAGCACTGTAACTGGTATGGATGGGCAAAGCAACGAATAAACGAGGTATGATGAGCTGATGTACAGACATCATTCAGCTGTCATAGTGACAGGCAGGATGCATTTCATCTTCCTCGACCCTGTCAAGCCTGACATGTCAAACAGTAGTCAGAAAATCATTTTAATAATCATACGCCCAAACGGAGGAAACCTGTGCTATTTGGTGCATTTGCTGGCATTTATAAGATGAGGATCCGGATAGCTTGTGATGTAAAGCATTGAGATCTTAGTCACAGCAAAACATATAATGCACTGCAACACAATGATGATTGAGAGATGAATAAATAATGATGTTAAAACTATCAAACATAATACATGCTTTTTCTAAGAAGTGATGCATAGTTAATCAACAAAATCTTTTGCTTCATTCCAGTGAGTGTTTATGACAAAAAAGTTATTCTTACATTTACTTTATAAAAATCTGTTATGTTTCACAGCAAAAACACACAGGAACCATGATCTGGAGGTGGTGTATCAGCAAAATTGTGATCATGTTGATAATTCAGAGGCTTCAGACATTTGCATATTGCATATGATATAGCAGCCTTCATATGGTTACAGTGGTGGAGTATTATGTGATTATTTTTTCAATCATTTTTGCAGATTCCAGATGTATCTTGTACGCTGAAGAACATGCCGGATCCAGGTAGTACAAACTCACATAAGTATATTACATGAGATCTGAATGGTATATGTCTGGTATAACACATGTGAATCGACAGTGACTGCCAGAGAGAGCATCTGGCTGCCGTTCATGGAGAAGCAGCTGAAATGTGATGAAGAAACGCTCATCATCGGACACAGTTCAGGAGCCGCTGCAGCCATGAGGTACTGACCGCACATTTGAGGAGCTTTGGATTGTGTTAATCTATGTATTCATATATGTGCAGTGCTTATTCGGGTTACTCCCCTTTCTGTTGATATGGATGGGATTCATTAAACTTGAATGATCAATCCCTGCCAGCAGTTTTATAAAGAAGTTTGAAAGCACCAAACAACGGTTTCCTAGTCTGACTAAATGCATGTTTTTTGTGATGATGAACATCTCTAAACTGTTTGTTTCAAACTGATGGCTTGCTCTCAGGTACGCAGAAACACACCGAGTTTTCGCGGTTATTCTGGTAGGTGCGTACACATCAGACCTGGGAGATGAGAATGAACGAGAGAGCGGTGAGTGTGAGTAATCACACATAACATCAGTGATCATCAGTGTGACTGGGTACTGACGTGCCTTCCCTCATTACACTCAGGATATTTCAGCAGGCCATGGGAATGGGAAAAGATGAGAACAAACGTGCAGTACCTAATTCAGTTCGGATCTACAGATGACCCCTTCCTGCCCTGGGAAGAGCAACAGGAAGTGGCTGATGGACTAAAGACAGATCTACATAAATACTCAGACCGCGGACATTTCCAGAACACAGTCTTTCCAGAGCTCATCAATGTAATAAAAAACCTCAAAACCAACAGCTAAAAACAAGAGCTCACCCTTCATGCTGTGTAGGGGCCGAATGAATCATGTATCTTCAAGAAGGGATGGATTTTCCTTTATTTTCAATAAAAGTATCTCATGTAAATCTTCAAATACTCAAGTTTTCTTTACAGTAGTATTTAGAAATCCACACAAAGAGAGACAAAACAAACCTAGTAATTAATACAAAATTAAAGATGTACAGGTAATGGCACTTACAGCAGTCAGCAAACACAAACACTGACCTCAGTTATAGTTATCACAACTATAATCAAGTCCACATGTGAGGGGTTTTTTGCTCTTCTGTAAAGATAATATCCTATATGTATACAGGGAAGGTTCAGATGCAAATCCTGGTTCTAACAGATATAACACCAAATTATGGGTCAACATGAGCAATTCAGATGATTGAAAATTACCCATTCTATTGTATATTTGCCTGAGGATCTGTATATCTAACTCATTCAATTAATAACACTCATTCATTCATTCTTTTAATAGTGCACTGAAAATGAAGCTTACATTTGTACTCAATCCAGTAACAGTGACTTCTTGTGAACGAATATAAAGTCTAACACAGTGAAAGCTATCCTTTATTACATCGTGTCTTACCTGAAACACATTCAAGGAAGTTTAGCAGAATGTTCACGCTGTTCTTTACAGAAACAGTTCCATTCTGTCAGATTTCGGAGCAACAAAAGAGTGTAAATGACCATTTTATATTTTAGGTGGAAAAACTATTTCAAAAAAATGCTGATTGTGTCTCTGAGCTGCACTCGGCTGAGGACACAGGCGGCCCGTCCCGTGTCTGTGCAGAGCCGTACGCTCGGTCACAGCAAACAACCGGACAACTTTTGTGCTGGACAGCAGGAATCACACACCTGTAGATGAAAAAAAAACACATCTGATACTATAGGAACAGATTTTAAGTAGCTTTTCTGAAAACAAGAAATTAAAGTTCATAATATGTATGCGTTATAGTTGTGCTTAGCTAGACGAGATTATAGTTACATTTAGTAATGACAAATAAAAAAGCAGTTGAGATGTGTTATATAGTATATATTAGCCTACATCATTATATGTAGAGCTGTGTGATAATATTGTTACATTATGTGGTGAAATAAAATAAAAAAATCAGACAGTTGCTAGGCAGATGCTAAGTAGTAATGCTTATATATATATTATTCTGATTTCTGAAGATCATGTGACACTGAAGACTGGAGGAATGATGCTGAAAATACAGCTTTGAAATCACAGGAATAAATAATATTACAGAAATACATTCACATAGAAAGCAGTTATTTTAAATTATAAAAACAGTTCACAATATTACTACTTTTGCTGTATTCTGGATTAAAAAAAAACTAAACATAAAAACATCTTACTGTTCAAAAACCTTTGGACTAGTGTATATTAAAATGTTTAAAAATTCATTCAAATTAATTGAACACTTACAAAGACTGCAGCAATAATATTTTGTCACACATTATTTTGTTTAGT
Organism: Carassius gibelio; assembly: GCF_023724105.1. Taxonomy (NCBI): domain Eukaryota; kingdom Metazoa; phylum Chordata; class Actinopteri; order Cypriniformes; family Cyprinidae; genus Carassius; species Carassius gibelio. The sequence goes on from NC_068392.1 coordinate 21,324,702, forward strand.
TCAGAATTGTGGGAGAATCGTGATCTCTATTGGACCAAAAAAATTGTGATTTTCAATTTTTCAATCGTGCAGCTTTTCATTTTTCTGTGCCATGCCATGCAAGATGGTTTAGTAGGTGGCTCTTAGCTTAAGTAGTTGTAAAGTCGGCAAAAGCCCTCTAAACGTTTAAAAACATTTATATTATTAATATGTAATAGTAACTGTGTGTGTGTGTGTGTGTGTGTGTGAGTGTGTGTGTGTGTGTGTGTGTGTGTGTGTGTGTGTGTGTGTGTGTGTGTGTGTGTATCAGTATCAGTATCAGTATCAGTAGGTGGCGGTAACGCGCTTTTCCACCGTGGTTAGCGGAAGGAAGAAGAAGCACGCGTTTCCGCTCTCAGGACGTTCATGCCGATTTGATTCTGTTTCTGTGAATCTGAATTCATTTGATTAATTTCACCATGTCTATTAAATTAAATGCGCTTTTCAGCGACTCATATGTGGATATAAGCCAGTATAGAGACCAACATTTTAAGGTGAGCATTATTTTTCCTTTTGTTAAGGATGCATCAAACATTCGGACACCTTTTATTTCCCCCCATTATATAATAATTATGTTTCTCCTTTTCTATATCTTTTATTTATTTATTATACAAAATTACAGATATAATAAAATTTTTGCTGTTGAAAAAATGTTTATGGATAATGTTTCTTGAATAACATATGTATTAAAAGAAACTTCTACATTACAGTTTACCTTTTGTGAGGCAGACCTTGGATAATAAATATTAAGTATTAGTATATTATGCAAATAGAGTAGTTTTAATGCATCCAGATACTTAAAAAAAAAAAAGGTATGTTAGATTCAGGGTTATTTTTAAAAAGAAGATTATTATGTTCACAAAGGCTGCATTAATTAATAATAAAAAATATTAAAAAAATAAAATCGAAACAATACTGTGAGCTACTGTACTGTTTTCTATTTTAATATGTTTTATACTTGATTTAAAGACTGCTCTATTTTCAGGGTCCTTCAGAAATCATTGTAATTTGCTGATTTGACACTTAAAAATATGTATTTTTATAGTACACTTTGATGTTTTGAAATGGATGTATTCTATAACATTATCAATTTACTGTGTCCTTTCTGAATAAAAGTAGCCAAAGGAAAGAAAAGCAAAGATTAGTGTATAAGACGGAGAGTGGGATTGAGTGGAGCACACAGGAGATCTGGAGTTGTGTTCTCCGCAGGGAAACCGTTACGAGCAGGAGAAGCTGCTGAAGCAGAGCTGCACGCTGTATGTGGGGAACCTGTCCTTCTACACCACCGAGGAGCAGGTGCACGAGCTCTTCTCCAAGAGCGGAGACGTCAAGAGGATCATCATCGGCCTCGACAAGGTCAAGAAGACGGCCTGCGGCTTCTGTTTCGTCGAGTATCCTTCAGTTTCAGCAAGAGGACCTCAAATGCTCTTATATTGTGTTGTGTGAACCCTCTATCTTTCCTCTGACAGCTCTCTCAAGTCTTTAAGAAAGGTTAGGCTCACTTTTTTCTTTTTTTTGTAGCTGCTGCAACTTTTAAAGGATAGTTCATTCATTCAAAAATGAAAATCATCATGTCATGCCAAACCCATCAGAAAGACAAATGAAGATACTTTTAATGAATTTCTGTCCTTGCATTGAAAGTCAGTTCTTTAACGGCTGAAGGTATTACACTCGTGCCGATGCTGAGAACGCCATGAGGTTTATTAACGGCACGCGGCTGGATGACCGGATCATCCGCACGGACTGGGACGCAGGCTTTAAAGAGGGCCGACAGTTCGGCCGGGGCAAGTCAGGCGGTCAGGTAAGTGAGAAAACATCCAGAAGCACAAGAGTATCTCATGCTTCCAGTCTTAAAGATTTCCTCCTTCTCAGTGTTAGCATGGTGTTGTGTTTCATTGTGATGGTGTGCAGCTGCTATCAGCAGAGCCTGTTCTGTGTTTCCAGGTCAGAGATGAGTACAGGCAGGACTATGACCCCGCCAGAGGAGGTTATGGGAAGCTGGTGCAGAAGTCTTGAACGTGCCTTTAGCCAGGATCTTTTTAAACGTTTGCTTTTTCCAGGTTAAGAATGAATATGGACAGGATTATGACAGGACTGCGCAGTAACAGATCCAGGTGTGTGTGATGTTCCCATTAGAGTTGAGTCCTGAAACTCATCTAGTCTGCAATGTATAGGCTTTCTTTCTTTAAATAAACTGTTTTTACAAACTCCACGGTTTGTCTTTAGATTCATCTACTGCACACACAATCTTAAATGTGAAATTGAGTCTGGTTTGGTGACATTAACTGGAAAATAATCAGCACTGATGTTTAATAAAAACAAAACAAAAAAACATTGTGTAATTACAACTCCTTGGATCAGTTTTAGTCATTACACAATTAAACATCAACCCACTCTAGTGTTTATAAAAAATAAATAAAATATATATATAAAAAAAGGATTCTAAACTATTTAGACATGTCTCAAATTTTGATAACAGGGTTGCAAAAATGTGCTAATTGAAACTGAGCTTCTAAGGTGGAAATCATAATTTCGTGAGCTTTAAGCACCTCCTTTCATAAGCGTTTGCAAACATGACGACAGACACAGCGCTGCTTATTCAACATGATTTTATGTATTTTTAAATAATGGTGAACTAGTAGTCAGAAACTCAGTCTGAGGTTAAGATCCGCTGGTTCAAGTAACTAAATGACAGTATCAGTCTTGAAGGGGGGTCAGCTGACAGCAGTATAAATTTACTAGCCGCACATTTTTGTGCCAGACTGCATCACACGGTAGAAAAACACTCGCCACACAACACAGAAAAGATGAAACGACTCGAGCGCATCACAACCACAGAAATCAAACTTAGCTTAGTCTTCAGCTTGTGTATTAACCAATGACAGAACGGCAGGTTTAGATATTTTTCAGTTCAGTCTTCATAAAAAATAAAAGTATAAATAAAAGACAAAACCCTGCAGCTTCCAACGCAACAACAGCACTGTGCTCATTTTAAAAATGACCTGTAACTGACTTAATCTACATGCTACAAAATCTATTTGAACCGCTGAGAAACAAGGGAAAGTGCTCAGAAGTGAGAGCGGCCGTTTGCCAAATAATGCTGCAGCTCTTTCATTACTAACCACAGAACATCTGGGAACACTGAAATGTTAACAAAGCAATCTGCTCCTGGACTTTAAGGGTATCGCCACAAATTACAAGCTGTACAAGTAGAATTCAGTTCTGGCAGTACATTCATTAAAATATAAATGCTTCTTGTTCCTCAACATGGCGTGACATTTATAAGAAGTCCTTCAAGTTTCATGCTGCAAAGCAAAGACTCTGTTCCTTACAAATAGAAACCTGATAGAAACACATAATCTGTGTTATAAGATGCAAAGATGAACAAAAGAAATGTAAAGTAAAATAAGTAATATATATATCTATATCTACACGTGCATGAGGTTTTGAATCTGTGGATTCCAGGAAACAGAAAAGGGATTTTCTGGTTGGTCTCTGAACAGTCACCTGGTTCTCTGAGAGGTGGTCACAGGCTTCCTTAAATTCAAGGTTGAGGATACTGGAAAAGGCCATTCTGAGCCACTGATGTAATGTGAAGAGGTAACTCCAGCAGGTCTTTATCAGCTGAACTGACAGGAATGAGTGGACAGGCTCTTATACTGGGACCTGTCCAGAACTTTGGGTTTCTCTGTCCGTTCCCTCCTGTAGCGTTCATCATCCAGAGTCTATGAGGCTTTGTCTCGGTCCAGACAGTGGGACAGTCTGCGGTCACACAGCTCTCTGTAGATCCTCTTGCGGACGCGTGGCATGTCCTCTTGAGTGAAGAGCAGCGGCTTCATGAACGCCAGGCACTTGCAGTACTGACAAATCAAAGATGCATTTCAGCTAGTAGTTAGGAAAATAGATGGGCAACATAAACACATTATTATGTACAAACCCGATTACAAACAAGTTGGGACACTGTACTAATTATGAATGAAAATGCAATGATGTGGAAGTTTACAATTTCAATATTTGATTCAGAATACAACATAGATGACACATCAAATGTTTAAACTGAGAAAATGTATCGTTTTAAGGGAAAAATTAATTGATTTAAAATTGTGTGGCATCAAACCATCTAAAAAAGTTGGGACAAGGCCATGTTTCCCACTGTGTGCATCCCCTCTTCTTTTTATAATAGTCTGCAAACGTCTGGGGACTGAGGAGACAAGCTGTTCAAGTTCAGGAATAGGAATGCTGTCCCATTCTTGTCTAATACAGGCTTCTAGTTGCTCCACTGTCTTAGGTCTTCTTTGTCACATCTTCCTCTTTATGATGTGCCAAATGTTTTCTCTGGGTGAAAGATCTGGTCTGCAGGCTGGTCATTTCAGTACCCAGATCCTTCTTCTACACAGCCATGATGTTGTAACTGATGCAGTATGTGGTCTGGCATTGTCATGTTGGAAAATGCAAGGTCTTCCCTGAAAGAGACGACGTCTGGATGGGAGCATATGTTGTTCTAGAACTTGGATATATCTTTCAGCATTGATGATGCCTTTGCAGATGTGTAAGCTGCCCATGCCACACACACTCATGCAACCCCATACCATCAGAGATACAGGCTTCTGAACTGAGCTCTGATAACAACTTGGGTTGTCCTTGTCCTCTTTAGTCCGGATGACATGGACGTCCCAGTTTTACAAAAAGAACTTCACATTTTGATTCGTCTGACCACAGAACAGTTTTCCACTTTCCAGTCCATTTTAAATGAGCCTTGGCCCAGAGAAAACACCTGTGCTTCTGGATCATGTTTAATTATGGCTTCTTTCTTGACCTATAGAGTTCTAGCTGGTAACAGTGAATGGCACGGTGGATCGTGTTCACTGACAATGTTTTCTGGAAGTATTCCTGACCCCATGTTGTGATCTCCATTACAGTATCATTTCTGTATGTGATGCAGTGCTGTCTAAGAGCTGAAGATCATGCTCATCCAGTATGGTTTTGACCCTTGACCCTTACACACAGAGATTGTTCCAGATTCTCTGAATCTCTGGATGATATTATGCACTGTAGATGATGATAACTTCAAACTCTTTGCAATTTTTCTGTGATATTGCTCCACTATTTTTCATCAACATTTGATATGTTATCTATATTCTTTTGTGAATAAAATATAAGTTCATGAGATTTGTAAATTTTTCCATTCCTTTTTTACTCGCAATTTGTACAGTGTCCCAACATTTTCGCAATCATTTGCTCCAAGTCCATACATTTAAAAAAGAAAAAGAAAAGAAAATGTGTAAAGATTAAAGTTTCTTAGAATCTATACAGTGTAATTCGAAAATATATAGGGTACATTTTCATTTCATGATATTAAACATGAGCAAAAAATTGTTCAAGTTTACAGAACTGTTGGTTTGATAAAACCACCCAGCTCTACTGTACAGGAACATTTATTTACCTCCAAGACAAAAACCCCACAGTCATTGTCGTTCTTCTGCTGTGGGATGCTCCTGTTGATGACCATCTTCCAGCCCTTCTGAAAGACGTCTTGTTTCTTCTCCTTGGCTTCTGCCAGGATGTATTTCAGGATGTTCTGTGGATGAGAGGCACACATGTCAGGTCTCTGGAGAGGATCTGAGTCTGAATCCCCCTTCAGAAGCACTCACGTCCACAGCGAACTTGAACAGGATGCCCTGGGAGTCGAAGATGTTGATGCTTTGCTTGGAGACGTCCAGGGTTATGAGCGACCAGTGGATCTCCAGGTGCAGAGGAATCAGGATCAGGGTCTTAGAAAACAGATCAACCTGAGCAAATCAGGACAGAAGACATTAGGCACCTTGCATTATTGACAATTGACATAATTCATCATTTGTAAAGTGCCTCAATTACTTTAAATAACAGCAATGGGACACAAATATTAGACAAAATTAAAGAAGGATTTTGAGAAATGTCAATGGGAAGTATTCTTCAACAGCACACACAAACAAAAGTCACATAGGTTTGGAGTAACATGAGGGTGAGTGAATCATGACAGAAGTTACATTTTTGGGTGGGCATTTGTTGAAAGAACAAAAAGTTGACTTGGGAAAGACTTACAGGAGACTCATTATCATGCATGAGATGCGAGATGTTTGCATCTGTATGTGATGTTTTTAGGGCCCTGTGATTTCCGGGATGCAGAAAATGAATTTACTGTCTAACTTCGAATGTCACAGAGTTTGCTAAATTTGTAGGTCAGTACTCCTAAATCAAAAAGTGATATGGACTAGTGTCCTTCAATATTAAGCTGCAAAAACACTATTTATAAATGATTCCTGCGTGGAATGCAGTGTGTGAATTAGGGATGTCAACGATTAATCGATGATCGATTAATTGTCGATAAGAGATGCAATCGATTAAGGCTGTCGATGGTCGGTTAACCGATTCAATGTTGGGCTGCGTGCGGCTCATGCGCACTCAACACGTGCGAGCGGCTGTGAGTGACGGTGACGATATATAAAAGCATCATCATTCATTCACAATGTACAAATTAAGCTTTTAATGTGATTTAAACTTTAAAGTACATTAAAATAGAAACAACATAAAAGTTCTTCAACATTAAATGCAATAGAAATGTAGTTACTAATCATTTCATCAGATAACTGTTTTATATCGTGCGCTTTGCAGGGCTGCGGGGCACAGTGACAGGACAGGTAGTCTATTCATTCCTACAACTTGTTAATTCATTCCTACGAATTATTAATGTGGCAATTGTCCATGTTTCATTCATTTTGTTCCCTAAATAACCCATGATTTAAGTGAAATAAGGGAACAAATTAATAAATCGAACGAATTCTTAATTCATGAAATCTTTAATTTCCCTTCCCATGTTTACCACAGTAAGAGATGCGAAAACAGTTATTAAAAGCGAAAGATAATAAAATAAACCTGGGAAATTAGAGGGTTAGACTATGAAGATTTAGGAAAAGAAACGATGCCTAAATATACTGAATTTGTGGAAATTCGTGACCAACCGGCAAACCAGAACAAAGCCGCGTAAATGAAGACTATGGGGTCCAAAAGCATGGTCGCGATCTAACATTTTCCAGTTAACCTATTATTCCTCTAATAAACAAAGCTTTTATACCACACTTGTCATAATCAGATCTTATCATTTCTAAATAAATAATTGCTGGATTCAAAACAGCGATTAATAGGCGCTGTGACCGACACATTCCTGGAGCGTTCAGTTTAAATAGACCGTAGTATACCGGTCCACTCTGCTGTTCCAAGGACGTTTTTGCTCATATGAAGAGGATCATCTTTTCCGTCTATATGCGAATGCGTGTTAAGTACACGCCTAGTTTACATTATAAATAATAGTTTAACATTCAAATACATTGCGAATAAGGAAACATTTCGATTTGTGCCGAATGAGACATGAGCAATAACCTCCAAATAAATCTAGCCAAAGCCGCGCTCGCTCATCCTCGTCTGCACGCATGCACTGTCTCGATCTAATGCGCTGTATGCCGGATTTTTAAAAATCTGACATTTTCTAGGACAGAATCCAGCAGGATCAAATTAATGTGAGCAACTGTGTTTTGGTGCAGCAGCGCCGATGTAGTTCACTTAATGTGCAGCGCAGTCACACGCGCTCCACATTTCGGATAATTTTATACAATAATGTCAGTTGAAAACATTGCAATTGTGCTTTAAAATACAACAACGAGCACCACAAAACCATTTAAAGATGCGCGTTCAGCGTTCTCCGTGCGGGATTGGAAACTGTCAACAAAGTAAAATGATCTCAAAAGTATGGCGCGCTCTCTTCATTTTATCAAATGATCATAATCGCATCTATTCATTTTATAATCCTGCTACTAGCATTTTATTCAGACTAAAACCTCTTTAATTCAAGTGAGAAAGCGTTTTGTGTGTGTGTGTGGCTTTTGCACATCCTGTCATACCGCTGACTGCTGACCGCTGACTGTGTTGTTAACTACACACTTATATTTACAGCCTCAATATATGAGTGAATGAAGACATAATCTCTAGAACTGAGTCGCTTCATGAGCATTTTACTATATGTTGTGAGAAAACTATCATCATATAAACACAAAGAAACCCAGAGGTCTTTACAGGAACCGTCAAAATAAAAGTTCTGTTTAACTTGAAGAAACTGTAACAAATGTATTTCTTAATGTAATTATAATACTGCTACTTTTAATAAAATTATTATTAAAACATCAAGGAATATTTACCAGAAAAAATATTTATTTATTTATTTAAATCAATTAATTTGAGATGCCTTTGATTATTAAAATTTAATGAAACCACAATCTAGAAAATTAATTGAAAACATAAACTGGTAAAAAAAATAAAAATAATCTGAATTAAATATATATATATATATATATATATATAAATTGCTGTTTAATTGTGTAAATTTCATGATTTCAATTAATTCTACATGTTTTTTAAATAATAAAATTTAATTTAACCATGAAAAACTTGGAGAGAACAGACTTTGGGCAAAAATAAAACGGATTTCATAGGGCCCTATGTTCTGCATGTGGTGACATTCACCTTTTTGGTCCATCGTTTCACTCCTTCATAACCTTTTGCTACAAACTGTCTGTAAAAAAAACTGTTGAAGAAATGAACCTAGAAAAAGACAAAGAAAACAATGTCCATTAATTTTCAGTATGAACCTTAACCATCAGAATTTATTAGAAAAATAAGAGGCACAACACTATGATTTCCAAATATATATATATATATATATATATATATATATATATATATATATATATATATATATATATATAATTTCTGTAAGTTCAATATATATATATATATATATATATATATACAGTATTGTTCAAAATAATAGCAGTACAATGTGACTAACCAGAATAATCAAGGTTTTTAGTATATTTTTTATTGCTACGTGGCAAACAAGTTACCAGTAGGTTCAGTAGATTGTCAGAAAACAAACAAGACCCAGCATTCATGATATGCACGCTCTTAAGGCTGTGCAATTGGGCAATTAGTTGAAAGGGGTGTGTTCAAAAAAATAGCAGTGTCTACCTTTGACTGTACAAACTCAAAACTATTTTGTACAAACATTTTTTTTTTCTGGGATTTAGCAATCCTGTGAATCACTAAACTAATATTTAGTTGTATGACCACAGTTTTTTAAAACTGCTTGACATCTGTGTGGCATGGAGTCAACCAACTTGTGGCACCTCTCAGCTGTTATTCCACTCCATGATTCTTTAACAACATTCCACAATTCATTCACATTTCTTGGTTTTGCTTCAGAAACAGCATTTTTGATATCACCCCACAAGTTCTCAATTGGATTAAGGTCTGGAGATTGGGCTGGCCACTCCATAACATTAATTTTGTTGGTTTGGAACCAAGACTTTGCCCGTTTACTAGTGTGTTTTGGGTCATTGTCTTGTTGAAACAACCATTTCAAGGGCATGTCCTCTTCAGCATAGGGCAACATGACCTCTTCAAGTATTTTAACATATGCAAACTGATCCATGATCCCTGGTATGCGATAAATAGGCCCAACACCATAGTAGGAGAAACATGCCCATATCATGATGCTTGCACCTCCATGCTTCACTGTCTTCACTGTGTACTGTGGCTTGAATTCAGAGTTTGGGGGTCGTCTCACAAACTGCCTGTGGCCCTTGGACCCAAAAAGAACAATTTTACTCTCATCAGTCCACAAAATGTTCCTCCATTTCTCTTTAGGCCAGTTGATGTGTTCTTTGGCAAATTGTAACCTCTTCTGCACATGCCTTTTTTTTAACAGAGGGACTTTGCGGGGGATTCTTGAAAATAGATTAGCTTCACACAGACGTCTTCTAACTGTCACAGTACTTACAGGTAACTCCAGACTGTCTTTGATCATCCTGGAGGTGATCATTGGCTGAGCCTTTGCCATTCTGGTTATTCTTCTATCCATTTTGATGGTTGTCTTCCGTTTTCTTCCACGTCTCTCTGGTTTTGCTCTCCATTTTAAGGCATTGGAGATCATTTTAGCTGAACAGCCTATCATTTTTTGCACCTCTTTATAGGTTTTCCCCTCTCTAATCAACTTTTTAATCAAAGTACGCTGTTCTTCTGAACAATGTCTTGAACGACCCATTTTCCTCAGCTTTCAAATGCATGTTCAACAAGTGTTGGCTTCATCCTTAAATAGGGGCCACCTGATTCACACCTGTTTCTTCACAAAATTGATGACCTCAGTGATTGAATGCCACACTGCTATTTTTTTGAACACACCCCTTTCAACTAATTCAACTAATTGCCCAATTGCACAGCCTTAAGAGCGTGCATATCATGAATGATGGGTCTCATTTGTTTTCTGAGAATCTACTGAACCTACTGGTAACTTGTTTGCCACGTAGCAATAAAAAAATATACGAAAAACCTTGATTATTCTGGTTAGTCACATTGTACTGCTATTATTTTGAACAATACTGTATATATATATATATATATATATATATATATATATATATATATATATATATATATATATATATATATATATATATATATACTGTATATACATAAAACATACAGAAAGCAAATATCATTATCGTCATTATTATTATTGTAGTATTTCTTATTTCACCTTTTTGCCAGTGATGCATAGCCTATAGAAAACGTAGCAGTATTAAAGGGGGGGTGAAATGCTGGTTTTCACTCAATCTCCTGTTAATCTTGAGTACCTATAGATTAGTACTGCATCCTTCATAACTCCAAAAAGTCTTTAGTTTTATTATATTCATAAGAGAAAGATAGTCTGTACCGATTTTTCCCGGAAAAACACGAGCTGCTGGAGGCGTGGCGTGTGGGCGGAGCTAAAGAATCACGAGCACCAGTAGGCTTTTGCGTTGAGAGCATGTGGAAGATGTGACTTTACCATGAGGAAAAAAAACCATCATCTAAAACAAACCATGGCTTACAGTCAGATTCAGCCGTTTATTTATGATCCAGAATCAGATCCCGAGGCTGAAACTGAACGAGAGCAGCAGCAGCAACGACTCGCTCTGAGCGGGGCTCGAACCCGGGTCTCCGATGGGAGGCGCACGCACTAACAAGGAGGCAGAGATATTTGAAGCAGTTTTACTCACCGCCTGCGGTTCCAACACACGATCGTGACCCTTTTTCGTTGGGATTGCATCATCCTTAAGAAATAAACGATGTGCAAACCCGGCGTCAAACTGGGCCTTGTTTGTAAAACAAGCATCTTCGAAATGCAGGGAACAAACACTTGCACAACTCCGTTGATGCTCTGTAAAAATAATGCTGTTTCTCTTTTGGTAATCTGTGCAGGGTTGTCTTGCCCTGGCAACCAAAAACACACTTCTTTTGTGACATTTGGCGACGCTCTCGCTCTGGTCAGTGAATGTCTGTTGTGCTCTCAGTGCTCTGCTATACGGGAGCGCACTCTTCCGGCAGAAGTGCCTCAGGACACATATAAGGAAATTCTGCTCCATCTAACGTCACACAGAGCCATACTCGAAAAAAACTTTCCGAAACTTGTGACAAACCGGAAGGAGTATTTTTGGAACAGAAATACTCCTTCAAACGTACAACTTAATTTTTTAAACTTTGTCCATGTTTAGCATGGGAATCCAACTCTTTAACAGTGTAAAAAACTCAGTATGCATTAAATAGCATTTCACACCCCACCCCCCCCTTTAAATAACTACAACTATATCTATTCATAAGTGGTCACAACCACTGTTTTCCACATTTTCATGGGTGAAATCTAGTCATTTAATATGTTTCCACACCAACAGGAATTTCTCCTGAAGGTCACTGATATTGACATCGATATCGAAGAGAGAGTGTCTGCTATGTGAGCTGGGCTCGTGTTGCTGCTACACTGCAGGTGTTTTAGCCCCCACAATATCAACAGTTGGACTAGACACACCTTATGACTGACCCTTTAGAAATATCACACACTGCAGCGGTCCTGAATCTCAGGTCACACACTGCAGTGGATCTCAGAACAGAGCTCCAGTGGATGCCATTAATGCTTTTACCTTATGATCTGTAGCTTCCATGATCAGTTCTCCATACATGTTAATCACCTGCAACAGCCAACAAACACATCCTGCATGACTTCAATTTACAGGAAATACTGCTCATAAATCAGGATTTCAAAGAGGCTTACCTGATCATTGACCCAGTTTTGGTCATCAAGTGTTGAAAGGTCATCTAAGGTCAAAGTGTGCTTGTTGTAGGTCACTTGGAAGAAACGCATAGGAGCACAGGCCAGACCAGCCCTGTACTTGGCCACTTCTTTTGTTATCAGCTTCATCCTGTAGCAGAATATAAAAAATATCAAGAAAAACAATAGGGCACTATTAGGGCTAATTTCCACAAATTGGACACAAACCTCAAACTGCATTCTGTGAAATGTGAAAACTGTGGTTTATCTAACATATCTACTGTAAGCTAACCCGAGAGACAGACAGTTTTATACACATCAAATCACCCTTACATTACATTAATGGGAAATGTACACTAGAAATCAAAGTTTGGGGGCTGTATGATATCTTATGCTTTTGAAAGAAGTTTCTGCTCACCAAGGCTGCATTTATTTGCTCAAAGGCACAGTAAAAACGGTAATACTGAGAAATATTATTGCAATGTGAAATATATGTATTCTATGTGAATATATTGTGCGGCTGTATTTTCATAATCATTCCTCCAGTCTTCACTTCAGTGTCAAATGATCCTTCAGAAATCATGAAAATATGATGATTTGCTGCTCGAGAAACATTTATGATTTTTTTCAATATTGAAAACTGAATATTTTATGAAACTTTTTTTGACACGTTTTTTCATATTCTTTGATTAAAATACATTTCTAAAGAAATTGTTTTTGTACAGTGTATAAGTATTTACTGTCACTTTTGATCAACTGAATGTGTCCTTGCTGAATTAAAGAATGATTTTTGTCTCCTGACCCCAAACATTTGAGCAATGGAGTAGGTATTATTGACCAAAAACTAACCAAATTTGGGTAACAGAGTCCTGCAAACCTCAATCCAAACACAACTAAAATGTGTTCGACCTCCTGATGTCTCTCTGAAGGTTGTGCTCCTCCTTTCACTGACTAAAAACAACATCAACTGGACTTGATTTTGTACTGTACTGATTCATTAGGGATTAAACTTGCCTGTCATTTAGATCAGACTCAAATGTCTGGTTTAGGTGATAGAGGACGTCAGAATCCCTTAATGGGGTGAAGCTTCCGTATTTCCCATAGAACTGCTCCAGGAATTCTGGGAGATAAAAGCATGTTCAGTAACTAGATCATGACACCAGAAATCAAGCGAAGCTGTTGAAATCAGCCCAACACTACCATGAATACACTCGATGATGCCCTCCGTTGTAAATTCGGCGGGAGGCGATGCAGACGCCTCCCTGAAGTCGTTCTTGTTCTGCCCAGCGAGGGGCTTGCAGTAGTGATGGTCCCAGGAAGCCTTGTCCACATCAGTGCTCAAGCTGGACGGCTCAGTGTCCATGGCATCAGTGTGAGGGAAAGCGTCCGGCTCTGCGCTGACCGAGGAAGATTCGGGGGGGCTCTTTGTGAAGTCATTCAGAGTGGCAGAACTGCTCTCAACGGGACGGCTCTGCTCTTTGGTGTCACAGTTGGCATGAGCACTGTTCTCCAAGCCGTTCACCAGGATGGTGCTTTCACTCCCACCTTCAGTCTGGGAAAGGTCTGGCTTCCCTTTAGGAGACCGTGCCTCCTCCATCTCAGAAGCTGTGTCCGCTTCACAAATGAGAATCGAGTCCACTGCCGACGAGCTCACCACCTCCTCTGCCGCCACTTGCTCCTCCTGGCTCACCATCTCTTTCTTCTTGCGTCCACGTTTCTTCAGCACTTGCTGGTGTCCTGGCACGTGGGGCTTGCCGTGGGGCCCGCAGCAGTCGCACGTCTTCGGCACACGTTTCCTCCGGGAGCGTCCATTCTCAGGCATCTCACCCGGGCCTGAATCTGCCCTAACGGAGCGGTTTGCTGCCGGGACCCTCATCGAGAACCCTACCCCATCCCTCCCAGGATCCTCTCCACCTGTTTTGTGTTTTCAGCAGGACTCCTCCATCCACACGCAGACGCTGGAGCCTGGAAAACTGAATTCTTGGTAGTGTGGATATACTTTTCTAATCTGCACACTGAAAAAAAGAAAATAAAAATCTGATAAAATAGCAAAGAATAAAACAAAGAAAGTGTTTTGCAGAAATAACATAAAAAGTACTGTGTGTGTAACAAGGTCTTGTTAAAAATAGTACACAGAAATGTATGCTATATATATATAGACCCACATATGCTCCATCGTTTCCAAACAATTTCAAGCCCACAAGTACTTTGAAAGTAAACTTTGCAAAACAAATGTGCCTAGCTCTTTTAAACACTGAATATGCAATTTAAAAAATGTCTTGGTTTTCTCTCTACTAATGGAAATCACGTTACTTTTAAAAAGTCTGAACCATATTCATATAACATTATCAATATAGTATCACCACAGTAAACCATAAAACATGGTTTAGTGATGCTAGCATATGGTAATACTTTGCGTCTTTGATATACACCATGATTTATATTATGAACGATTATTATAATCGTGTGGTGTTTATATGGTACTTCAGTGAATCCCAATGTACGTGTATAACAGTGTTACCGTGATGCTGGTGTGATTTTTAGGCAGTGAAATCAGTGGATTGCAGACATCATCCGGTAAACAGACTGATTTACTTATTTATTAGAGAAAAATATGACTAATATTCTGATCGAAAACCAGACTGAATGAAAACATGAATGCATACAAGTCTAACACGATCGGGAAGTTCTAAGCGAAAACTATCTATAATGAGACAGTCAGTGAAAATTAGTCATTCAGATCTGAATAGATGATTTATTTAGCAATCAAACAAAACACAAAACCCAGGCTTTCCAACAGTCGCGCGCATCTGTGATTCACAGCCTCACCGTGTGTCGCTCTCTCAGGGACGATGTGTGCGGGACCTTAAAGACAGAGCGAACAAATTTCGAACAATATTCCACTATCAGTGATATCGATAAAAGTCAGCGTTATCCGGCGTTGTTATGGTCGCAGACCGAGCGCGTCGCACGCCGATGACGTCACGCGCCGAAGCGTTTTGGCCCCATCTAGCGGGAACGACATACCGAGTACTTTTTATGCAAGTAATCACAGCAATGAAAATACAGGATATTTAAAGGATACCTATTATGTCCTTTATTACAATATTTAATATAAGTCTAGTATAGTATGCTTAGATATTTTGAGTCTCGCTGCTGCCCTTCAAAAGTAAATCTGTCAAATGTAGCTTTGTTCTAAACATATTCTATATTCATAAATGAAGCCTTGCTTTTCTTTTTTCTTCAGTCTAATAACGAAAAAAATTCTGTTTGTGCTGCCATTAATTTTTTTATTATAACTTTTTATTTACTTTATTTAATTACTGCCCAACTCAGTTATTTTAATATAATGTTCATTCAGAGTTATTATTTTTTTAAATTATCAAATTGATATTTATGCATAGCTTATGAAGTATTTTTTATGATGTTTCAGCCGGATGTTTGTTCAGTGTTTGTTTTTGTTTCTTCAACATTAGGTTACTCTTGGTTTCAGAAGTAACATTCCCATCATGTTTGTAGAATAATAAAATGGAACGGCCACTAAATGCTTTCTGTGGTCTTCACATAACTATAAGAGGAAAATTTTGTTTTTTAAATCCTTAAAAAAATGACATTTTGTATGTTCACATAACGTTCAGATAAAGGCAAATGTTTTCATAATTGAATGTCTGGTGTACCCGAGTCTATATCTACTCTGAGTTGGCCTATATTCAGTCTAAGAGCATTCCTGTCAGGAGCAGATTATCGCAGGCTTAATTATCGACTCCATGATGTGCGCAAATTAAGCTACATAACATATCTAGGCTGTTATTTGTATGTAGGATAATAGGTTGTGTATTTTTCTATAGCTAAATGTTTGTCTAAAAATCTGGTCTCTATATGCACTTTGAATATTGAGAGAGTAGCCTACCTTGATTATGGCTGCACTGATTGTTTACACTAAATACAACTAAGAAAGAACTAAGTCTTGTTATTTCTACTGTTTTGATGTTCTATGTTAAATTTGTGAAAAGGAGTTCAGTTAGGAGATCAGAAGTTCTAGAATCTCATAATTCATGTACAGTTTTTAGGTCTGAAGAGACTCACATGAAACCATACAGGAGAGAAACCAGTCAGTTGAACAAAACCTTTCGTGTTTTTGTTCTTACTACATATGATAAATCATACTCAGAAACTAAAACTGAAATGACATTTAAGATGATTAGTTAATTCCCCAGCACTATAAAGACACACTCCTTAATCACCTTCACTGTCGGATCTCGTGACTACCCAGCTGAGCCTTCTCCTGCTAGTTACTTGAGTCGACTCCTGCTTCTACTAACCATTTGAGTTTACCTTCTCTCTCAGAGATCTGCCTGGTCCCAGTTACTCTCTAGTGTTACCTCTCTCTGTATCTCCTCTATTCATCATTGCCGAGATGTGTGCTCACCATCATCCACTCTGGTCACCATCCTCGATTACTCATGTCACCCCATCCGGCAAGTGCACTTCCAAACGTCAAGGATTCTCATCCTCCATCCATCTACCTCTCATCCACTGTCATATTCTGCCAGTCTCAAAATCCTGTATACCTCTCAACCCCTGCCTCCAGTCCACTTCTGTTACAATAATTATGAGAAAAGTCAAAATTATGAGGTAAAGTCTAAATTATGACAGTCAAAATCACGATGCAAAAGTCAAAATTATGATATGCTGTAAAATATGCTGCTTTCATCAAGCAACGGTCTCTAATGTGAACAAGGAACCTCAGAACATTCTAATGAAGCACAAGACTGCAAATATCATCCAAGTGGGGAAGAATGATATTCAGAAAGAGCAGTCAGAACTCCTTAAGAAGGACTCCAGTGAACTCTTTGAAACACTTTGTAGACTCAAAGTTCAGTCATTCATTAGGGGAACCAATATGTTTTCACGGTTGCTTGGGCTGAAAACATGTCTACAAAGATCTTGCAATATAAAAAGAGTGAATTTAAATTGACAGCTTAAATCTTTTCTGGGGCCATAGACAACTGTTTAAACCGGATACCCTCCACCCAAACAAACTTGGTGGTAGAGTACAATATTTACTTCTCCCTCTGTCATCCTTCAGCAGAGTGTGTCAATCCATTCAGCACACAAGTCAAGTCAAGTCAAGTCACCTTTATTTATATAGCGCTTTAAACAAAATACATTCCATAAAAGCAACATTCATTAGGAAAACAGTGTGTCAATAATGCAAAATGATAGTTAAAGGCAGTTCGCATCCAAAGATGTATCTAGTGTCCTATTATGAAACATTGATTATTACCTCATTTGTCATGTGTGGAGTGTGGACTATATTCCATAGGGTTGCACAAATCCCTCTGCTAGACAGAGACATCACTACCCAGATAGCAAATGACATGTGGCCCAGTTCTGGCCCACATCTCCCATATTCTTCTGGCCCACATACCGCGCGGAATGACGGCGATGACTCAACCTGAGTCTGGCTGACATATGTCAGCCACAACTGAATCAGATCTGGGCCACATCTCTGAAATGGTGTGGGTGACATCAGGGCCAGATCTGGCCCAGTTTTGTCTGACAGAAGTCGGCCACAACTGTACCAGATCCATGCCGCATCTCACAAATGGCATGGGCGACACCTGGCCCAGATGTCAACCACGCCATTTCTGAGATGTGGCCCAGATCCGTCCCAGTTGTGGCTGACTTCTGGGTTAGATATGGCCCATATTTACCCTTTCTAGACACAAAAGAATATGTAATTCATCCAGAATAAAGAAAACACTCATGTTGTCTAAACTGCTTTATTAAAATATAAAAATTAGACAAATAAATATACATACATGAATACAACTGCATGCATAGATATAAAACAAATACATCTACATTATTACAAAATAAAAAATAGAGATAAATATTTATAAATATAGTTAAATACACATTAACATTACATTTACATTTAGCAGACACTTTTATCCAAAGCAACTTACAAATGAGCACAATGGAAGCAATCAAAATCAACAAAAGAGCAATGATATACAGGTGCTGGTCATATAATTAGAATATCATCAAAAAGTTGATTTATTTCACTAATTCCATTCAAAAAGTGAAACTTGTATATTATATTTATTCATTACACACAGACTGCTATATTTCAAATGTTTATTTCTTTTAATTTTGACGTTTATAACTGACAGCTAAGGAAAATCCCAAATTCAGACGCGGCAGAGAGGAGTGAGTTTGAGAAACATTCAGATACACAGGCTGATTCAGTCTTCTGAATTGGGAGTAGTGAACATGCATTATAAACTTCTTTCAAATTAGAATCTGTTGTGGAGATAAAATGTGCAAGATAACGTATATGTACTAATAAAAACATCAAACAAAATTTTTTTTATCTTTTACTCTCCAGTACTGAAAGCAGAACTGATAAGGGAGCCCTTGATACTGTGACACAGCTCTTTCAAATTAACATTACCTTTTTTGCAGTGGCGGTAGTTTGTATGTCCATCTATAGTTGCCATCATCTAAGGTCTTTTGAGTACTGGTATCATCTGAAGTCCTCACAAGTCCTGCAAGTCCTGTGCTGTGCAGTTTCTAATAACCCTGGGATGGACATTTGCAGAAACAGGAAGGCAAAGGGAGAAAGATTAGCATAGCTGCTGTTCATATCATTTCAGGCAATGTGCACTTTTTCCTATTTCATCAATGGAGTACATTGAGTACTATTTTTAATCTAGTATGTTTAAACTGAAATAATTTTTCTAGATCGCTTAATAAACATATTATTTGTTGTCTGTTTTTGGGGAACAGACACAGTCTCTATAGAATGGACTGCATATGCCAGAGTAACATTTAATACATTTTGATAAAATTTAACTGGGAGGAACATCATAACTGTAATTTACACAACCATTCAAGAGTTTGGGGTCTGTAAGATATTTTATGCATTTATAAAAAATATCTTATGCTCACCACGGCTCCATTTATTGAATCGAATTACAGTAAAATAGTAACACTGTGACTATTACAATACAAAACAACTCTTTTCTATGTGAATATTATGTTAAAATGTCATTTATTCCTTTGATCAAAGCTGAATTTTCAGCATCATTACTCCAGTCTTCAGTGACACATCTTCAGAAATCATTCTAATATGATGATTTACTGCTCAAGAAACATTTCTGATTATGATCAATGTTAAAATACAGACGTGCTGAAATTTTTTTTTGTTGGATTCATTGTCACATAGACTCCAAACATTTGAATGTTAGTGTTACATGCATCAAATTGTTCAAAATCATCTGTTTCAACTAGTGTTCCTGTAGCTCAACTGGTAGAGCACTGTGCTAGCAAGCAAGCAAGTGCAAGGTTGGGGGTTTGATTCCCCGGGAACACATGATATGTAAAAATTGATAGCCTGAATGCACTGTAAGTCGCTTTGGATAAAAGCGTCTGCTAAATGCATAAATGCAGGTCTTTTGAACTTTGTATTCATCTGTGAATCCTGAAAAATAAAATGCATCACAGTTTCCACAAAAAAAATGAAGCAGCACAACTGTTTCAACGCTGATGATTAGTTTCTTGAGCAGCAAATCAGCATTTCTGAGGGATCCATGTGACACTGAAGACTGGAGGAATGATGCTGAAAATACAGCTGCACATCACAGGAATAAATTAAGTTTATAATGTATTCACATAGAAAACAGCTATTTTAAATTGTAATAATATATCACAATATTACTCTTTTTACATATTTTAATCAAATAATTACTACAGAGGTGAGCAGAAGATAATTATTACAAATTGTATCAACTTCAAGCTTTTGAACACTGGTGTACAGTATATTTGAGGTTTGACTTACTGTTCTAGTCTTGTGGTCAATAGCATCTTGGAGATGTTGTCTTACAGTAGGTTCACTCCGACTCTGCTGGATGCAGCAGGCCATCAGCACTGGAGAATCTAGGAACAAAACAAGCAATTTGACACAGAGCCAACAATATTTAGTCTGCAGTTCCAGGTTTATTAGATGGAAACAAGCTAGAGCAGGTGACATGCAAAAAATAAATAAATAAAATAACAGATTCATTGCGATATATGTTGTGAAAAAAAATGCATATTAGGTTACTCAACCTTTTCAGCGCTTCCTACATCTCTGTCAGCAGCTCCCTTCAGAAATATTGAAATCTTGAAAACTCCCTTCTGTTGTAGAAGGATTATTTTGTCACTCTTGAAATCGCAGAACAGTTTTATGTTTACCATAAAAGATGGTAAACAACTTTAGTTTTCTGCCAATTTTCGTGCTCCTTGATAACGTGACGTCATCGATAAACAGTAAAGTGTAAATGTTAAGGTTAAATAAATTAAGCAATTTCCAACCATCCATTGAAAGATTCCCAACAAAACAGTCAAAAGCTATTATCTACAGATGAAGATTTGATTAAAAGCCCAAACTTTAATAAATAAGAGCACAATAGTGTTATCATACCTGACGATACGTCGTCTGAAAACGGTAGAAATGCTAACTGACTTTTTCGAAGACATTAAACCATTCCTATAAAGTAAATAAACAACAGAAGCGAGTCAAATACAAGTAATAGAAGTGTCAACAACAGTTATAAGTAATATTTGTGTGATTTTATGGACTTAACTCACCTGAAAACAGTGAAATCAGCGAGAAACGGGGTGTTTCCTCGTGACATTTGCAGTGTTGCGCTCCGTTTCCATGGCAACTCCATCCGGTCCGCGCGCACGCCCATGAAAGCACGTCACGAATTAAAAGTCAAACGCTTACGTTAAATAAATAAACATATTAATAAACATATGCCCCTTATTTTTTTTCTGTAAGAGGGGGCGCGGCCATTTGTAAATTTAATGTGTCTGGCTTTCGGTGTCATTCCAGCTATATTAGCTGTACAAACAGCTTGTTTTGCTGTTTACTGTTGCAAACTGCTGTATCTCACCATGTTATTTTTAATGTATTGTCTTAATTATGAACGTACTGGTTTGTAGTGCAAACAGTTTTACCGTTTACTGCACTTTGTTCTTCTTGTTATTTCCCTATAACCATGACCATAAGTCTCACACATTCACATACATTGCTTGGTGGATAGAATTAGATCACTACATAATTCAAAATGTCATTCAATCATGATATTGGTAATTTAAAATTAATTTTGTAGTTCTATAGCCCAGTGCAAAATGCCAGGCCTGCGCATAATAGTGGGACAAAGTGGCACTTTTATAGTTTAAGATTTTGTATTGTTGCTTTTACGAAAACTCATATATGTATGTATGTGTGTATGTGTGTGTATAAGGTGCATCTTGAAGAAATGTGAATATCATGAAAAAAAGTTCCTTTTTTGTAACTTTTTTTATTTAAAAAGTGAAATTGTCATATTTTAAAGATTCTTCTTTTTTTTTATGATTAGAGCTTAATTTAATGAATGTAATTATTGCATTTAAAAGTATAAAAAAGGAGTTAAACAAATATTATTTAATTATTTAAAATCATTTTTAAAGAAACTTTGTCCTGTGGTGTGACAGTAATGGAGGACTTTTGTTTTTTTTATCACACCAAAGGACGTTTCAGCCTTTTCTGTCAATTAATGACCTTGCTAATCCAAGCTAACCTGTCATTACTGGCAAGCAAGACACATTTGCAAAATTTTCTAGGATAATGTAGCTTAACATGCACTTTTTAATAAAAAATATATATAATTTAGGGGTGTCATATTAATGCACAACAAAGCATAAAAAATTTGTAGTGGTTCCGAAAAAGTTCAAAGGACATGGTGTCACACCAGAGGACATGGTACAAAAATTTAAAAAAATCGAATAACATTGCAGCTTCATAACAGGTCCGTGTAGGTCAAATAAATGTGTGTATGTATTTATATTACGTGTCCTGAAATATTATGGGCGTCCAGTACTCAAAATAGTTTTAGAACCACTGACTGGTAAAGTAAGGTGATCTGCCAGGATCCCAGACAGCAACATAGTGTTGGCCCAGATCCGGCCCACATCTGGCCCGCATGAAATCCATGTGGGCCAGATGTGGGCCAGACTTGGGCCGAAACTGCTTGCTGTCTGGGATGTGTCTTCAGAAAATGGCACATCTGGTCACCTGGTATAGGCCATATCTGGCCCACATACAACAAGCCAGAACTCAACCTAAAACCAGTTTGTCACACATGGGCCAAATCTGGCCCGCACACAGCAAGCCACGACTCAAATTAAAGCCGGTTTGTCGCACACGGGCCAGATCTGGCCCACACACAGCAAGCCACGACTCAAATTAAAGCCGGTTTGTCGCACACGGGCCAGATCTGGCCCACACACAGAAAGCCACGACTCAATTTAAAGCCGGTTTGTCGCACACGGGCCAGATCTGGCCCACACACAGCAAGCCACGACTCAAATTAAAGCCGGTTTGTCGCACACGGGCCAGATCTGGCCCACACACAGCAAGCCACGACTCAAAATAAAGCCGGTTTGTCGCACACGGGCCAGATCTGGCCCACACACAGCAAGCCACGACTCAATTTGAAGCCGGTTTGTCACACACGGGCCAGATCTGGCCCATAAACAGCATGCCGCAACTCAAACTAAAACCGGCTTGATGTGTGTGGGCCAAAGATGGCCCATATAACCTCTGCCGCTGCCAGAACTGAGCCAGATGTGCCATAGTTGGCCCAGATGAGGCCCAGATATGTATGCTATCTGGGTATTTTGGATTTACCTTTAGTACAAAGTGTGTGTGTGTGTGTGTGTGTGTGTGTGTGTGTGTGTGTGTGTGTAAAGCTACGTATTCATACAATACCTACTCACAAATAAACATCAAAAACAAAGCCGGCTGCAATGAATTTCTGCGCAAAACAGCTTTTACTACAAACACTTCCACACAAGAACATTGTTATCACACGTAACATTTTGATAGAAACAAAAAATATTTAAAGTAGATAAAATTTGAATAAATAAAATGGAAATGTCTACATACAAATTTTTTTTTTTTTTTTTTTTTAACTGAAGTAAGCATGTGACGGCAGCGTGCACACGTCATGGCTCCGCTCCTACCCAATGACAGAGGCACGCAGGGTTTTTTTCCACTGGAGTACTCACGTGAAGGATGCGTGCACAACTAATAACCATAGACAGTAAAATAAATGGACACAGTGAGCCCATTGGAACTCAATTGAGACAAGTGAAGCCCATTTTTAGTGTTTTTTTGCACTTCCATTTCTGACGCGCAGACTCAAACGAAGCTTGACGACGTCAGCAACCTGTCTGACAGATGTAAATCTTCTAGTAGCTGTGCGTGCAAACTGCCATCGTTAATCTTGCAGAGACGGCAAGCTTGAGCGGGGAGTTCTTTGTCGTGAGTGAGCAGGAGTAAGTATACTGATTAATTATTTTGTATAGTATTTTAAAATGTAACACCAGTACGCCATATTAAGTTAATTGCCTGCGAGCTTCTCCACCTGTCTGTACGGTAATGCGACAGAGAGTCGAGTGGTTATTACGCAATCGTTAGCCTATTTTTTACAAAAACTGTTTCTACGGGGCCATAATGTAACATTTATACATTGTCGTGTATCATTAGAAATAAATAATGGACAAACGGAGTCTTTAAACGCCTCAGATGTAAAGTTATTCGCTGTCAAAGTGACGCCAAAATGAATGGGAGTCAATGGGAATGCTAACGCAAGTGAAGTTCTGCTACAAGATGGCGGCACGCGGCCGACTTCAACTTCCGGTCGACTTCCTTGCCGCCTGCTAATAACTAATATCATCATGCTATAAAGGGTTGGTCTGCGCTTGGTGCGCCCCTCCCCTATAACTGTTGTGTCTCACGGAGGAGCTCATTTGTGTGCATCTGTGTGAAACACGCATAGGAAAAAAGAACGACAGAAAGAACGGCTCCCCTCCAGCCGCAACTCGGCTCCCATCGTTCAGGTTAATGAGCCGTTCAAAAGAATCGGATTATCACCGAAACAACACGGCCGAAATGTTGTGATGACGCAAACCGAAACTGCAACCTGCACGTGCACCTGCATAGCGCAGACCACGAGCTCCACGCGACATTCACTTAACACCAGTGAGAACATTCTCTCTCTTCGTATTCCTTTATTCGCAGCACTAAAGCGTCTCCTAACAAAGAGATTAAGACGGACCACGAAGTAAAAACAAAGAAAAGTACAGTCTTATAGAGTCTGTTAGCACACGTCTCACTGAGATCTTTTCGGATCCTCTGCACTTCATCGCGAATTGATCCGCGTTATAAAACCATTACTTGGATGCGGAAATAAGGCAGCGCGCACGAGAAATGATCCAGGCCGCGCTGGATGCGGAGAACCCGCGTGGAGACGGAGAAGCGCCAAGCGCAGGAGACAGATCAGAGCGCAGAAAAAAAGACTGGTCTCTGCACCAGATGAGTGGCATGCACCATCGTTGTCTGATATGTTCAGTGGAATTCTGCAAGAAAGTGCCTCAAATAATAATAATACGTTGGCTATTTTGTTCTTAGGCTACTATATATATATATATATATATATTAGGGGTGTAACGATACGCGTATTCGTATTGAACCGTTCGGTACGACGCTTTCGGTTCGGTACGCGGTACGCATTATGTATACCGAACGGTTCGTTGGAGTAATTAATTATATTTGAAAAAAAAAAAAAAGAGAGAGAAAGAAATATAATGATATGCGTTCAACAAGGTAGCCCAATAACCCAAACAACGTAACAGGCAACGCCCCTGACACTCCCGAAGAAGAAAAAAACACCATCTTATATGTTTATGTTAGGCTACTCAGCAGGCGCTCGCTCACTCAGTACGCGCTGAAGGCTCGTTGCAAAATAGCCAATGCGTTTAACAGACTAGAAATGAGAAGATCCTCCAATAACCAACAGGTCTGGTGTTTGGGTGCACTTTGGATTCCCTTTAAGCTATAATGGTGATGGCAAGAGAGTGGTGGATAAAAAAACAACGGTATGTCGCATCTGCAACATGACAGGGTACACCAGCGGGATTACAAAAAAAAAAAAAAAAAAAACACCAGCGGGAATATCTGGGATATATGCGTCAGTACTATCTGGGAAAAGACGAAAAAAAGGAGAAACATGCACGCAGCAAACTATCCCTGCAGCATTTAGAAACTATAGCTTACAGGGAATCCAACCCAAACACCAGACCTGTTGGTTATTTTAGGATCTTATATTTCTGGTCTGTTAAAGGCATTCGACATTTTGCAACGAGCCTTCAGCGCGTGCTGAGTGAGCGAGCGCCTTAGGGGCCGTTCACATATCGTGCCTAAAAACGCATGGAAAACGCTAAGCGCGTCTTTCTCCTCCTTTCCAAAGCGCTTGGGCAGAAGCGCTCATGAGGCGTCTGTCTTTGCTAAGCAACAATGACGTGCTCTCTCCATGAGACGCGGAAATTTCAGCGAAGGATAAATGGATTTGCAGCTCTAAAAATCGCTTGCAGTAGCTCTGCTACTAAATTTATTTCAAAATTGCAATCCATATACAACTATGATCAGCTGATCCTTCATCTTGGCTGAGCTCTCAACGTTGTTACGGGAAAGGATGAAGCTGATTGGTTGGTTCTTGTCACATGACCCGCGGTGCGCTTGCAGCATTCTGAAAAGTTGAGATGTTTTTACATTTTGCTGTATCTAAAACGTATCGAACCGAACCGAACCGAACCGTGACATCAGTGTATCGTATCGAACCGAACCGTGAATTTTGTGAACCGTTACACCCCTAATATATATATATATATATATATATATATATATATACACACACACACACACACACACACACACAAACATATATACATACATTATATCAGATTGTAGCCATATTTATGATAGATTTTCTGCTAGATTTTCTGCTATTTTTTAATTTGATAAAAATGTTTATTTATGCCCTGGCCCTATTTAAATACACTCTCTCAAGTATTTCTCAAATGTCAGGCAGATGACAAGCTCAACTGCTCAACAGCTAGATGGTTAACTGTCTGAAGTCCCCATCCCCAGAAGTGACAACCCTCTTGCCTATACTGGAGAAGTGATGCACTTTCTAGTCCTACAGAGAACAATTTCAAATGCACTTCACCTAAATGCACTTTGTTTTTATGAGAGAACTGTTCATTTTAAAACCTTTCTGCAGGCCAGTAGGCCTGTACATTATTATTAAATATACACATGAGTGGGATAAATTTTTGGTTTGAATTTTATTTTATACTGTGCATTGTTGCAATGTGCTTAATAAATATTTGCATCATTTGTAATTATGTATTTTAATGTTTTTTTTTAAATAAGTTATGTAATTGTAATTATCTTTGAAACTTTAATATTAATTTATGCAATTGCAATGTCTTAATTTTAGTAAAGGTAGTACACGGTCATAGCAATAAATGCAATGGTACTAATAATTGGCATAATTTCTTTCGGTGTTTCGGTTTCGGTTTTCGGCCTTGGTTTTCTCTTTTTCGGTTTTCGGTATCGGCCAAGAATTTTCATTTCGGTGCATCCCTACTAATGAGTGCTAACGTTTTGTAGGTGTACTGCACTCACGGATATAAAATAAAAGTGAACGATCAAAGTTAATCTGATAAGATTGATCGATGATATCAGAAATATGGTGTGAATTAAGTTATATTTTATCACTTTAAAAAACAGAGAGTGATAGTAAGATAAAGATTCTAAATAAAAAAAAAAAAATAGCTACACAGAGCTACGATTAGCTACAGAAGGCCAAAAGGAAGTCGAGAAAACACTGTCCGACAGTGACACCAATTAAGACAATCTCAAGACTTAGACCCAGTTGCAGTGCATCCTATTATTTTGGAACAGCACCATCCCACCACTAAGCCTTTGGATCCAAGACTACGATTCTCGACTCGCCCACCCCGGCCCTGAGAGAGTGTTTGCAGAGATCCGCCGCAAGTTTTGGATCTTAAGAGGTCGAGAAGCAATTCAATGATATCAGCATACCTGCACAGATTGTAGACGATGGAAATCAAGCCCTCAAATTCCAAAGATGGCAGATGTACCTATAGCACGCCTACGGCTTTATTTGTCAAGCTATCACAGAGGAAGTACTCCATACTGTTCTCCTGGAAGTAAAAGGCATGTTGAATGCTAAACCATTGGGATATGTATCCTACAACCCTAAGGACCTTCACTCGGTGACTCCAAATTTTCTTCTGATGGGGCGGCGGGATGGATTTCTGCCCCAAGTAGTGTACCCCAAATCCGAACTCCTGAACAGACCCCGAATGGAGACATTCCCAAATTCTGGCTGGCAAAGTCTACAGTCCCGCCAAAAATGGTATTCCACCTCTACAGATATAACCCTAGGATCTGTAGTACTGATGATGGACCCTCAACTGCCGAGAGCACACTGGCCTATAGGACGTGTCACCAAAGTTTACCCCAGTGATGATGGACATGTAAGGACAGTAGACATAAAGATCAATGACAGAACCTAGACTAGACCGGTAGCTAGATTGATTGTTCTATCAGAGGTTCAAAATGAAGATAAGAACTGTGCACAGGTACTGAACTAAGTACTTATTAAGGAGCAAATATTGCTCAAAACATTTGGGGGTGGCTGTAAGAAAGGCCACGCAGATAACTGAACAATCACATATGCGATGTGCTTAAACACAACCAGGGTGCATGCTATAATCAGTGAGCAGCGCTCAGTTATGGGTAGAACTGTGCAATAAAGAAAGCGAAGGCAGTTCGTTGGGATGTGCAGATGAACGGATTCATGCCATTCATGGATATAATATAGTCATATTGTGTGCGTTAATGCCATAAAGTAAGTTTCTATTCTCATTTCCTATTTAATTTTTTAGATTATCGTGTTTGGATGCTATATTGTGATTATGGCAAGTGTCTAGATGACGCACTGCTAGATCAATTTAATATCTCCTCGTTAACTATTACACACACATAATATTATGTTTGGCTGTCGAATGAAGATATTTTCTGCTATATTGTGTATTGTACAGTATAGCTAGATACTTTGAGTTCCCAATCTTTGGCTTTTAAGTTTCACTATAGTAATATTCGTCATAATCTGTGGCGCACTTTTTATTTTTTTATTTACTTTTTATTCACGTTTCTGTACATGTGACTGTGTTTCATGGGAATCATTATTTCTTTGACGATGCTTGTAATTACTTACATTACAGTTTAGTTACTGTGTAGTTATTGGATGAATGTATATGGATACTAAATTTATATGAAATTACTTATAAGTGTTATTTGATTAATTTTAGAACCACACATTCAGAAACGCATATATTATAAAGCCAACTGCCAGATTGTTTGCCCATGCCTACTAAACTGTTCATTAAATAACCTAAATTCAGCAATTGGTCTGGTTCCTGTGTCCTGACCGGCGCCAGAGAGTGATCACCACACAAAATAATACTCTGCAATAGAACTCAATATACAGTCCTTCTAAGTCTCACTGACAAAATGTATTTCCATATTTCCATTTATTTCTTCTCAAATCAGTGCCAACAAACAGAAAGTTGGCAACACACCCCGCTATAAGAGCTGACGAAGCTCTTCTTAAAGGTTACTGTCTATGCAAAGAGGGAGTGTCTATACAGCGAAAAACATTCACTCTTGGTGGCTCATACCTGCAGGTGTTTGAATAAGGCTGTTATCTGCGTGATGTGAGGAGTCAGGCAGCGCGAGACGCAGCCCGCACAGATGTGCATTGACGGTTGTGCGGTTGAATGAACTGGATGCGCGTGAAGCTCCTGTTTAATGCTGTTTGTTTGTGCGCGTTGGATAGGTGCGTGCGCTCGGACACTCCCTCTCACACAAACCTGTCATTTGAACTCACTGACAGACAGTCTTTCAGTTTTGAGTTTACATCTATAAACGAGTTAAAACTATGTTTTAGCGAGACACTATCTGAAAACTTCCAGCGCTTTATGGTTCATTGACTCAATTCTAGACAGTAAAGCAATGGACCAAGGACCCTATTGGAATTGCTCCATTTATTATTAGGGCCCGAGCACCGATGGTGTGAGGACCCTTTTGAATCTGCTCTGTTTCTTATTCTTCTCCAAAATGAATCACATTTTTGAGGGCTTAACCATGCTCAAAAAGTCATGAAACTTTGCACATGCATCAAACCTGGTGAAAATGTACGTCTGATATAGGATTCAGAAGAGGGTGTGGCAAAATGGCTCGACAGCGCCACCTATACTAAAAAAATCAACAGCCTTCCAGCTATGTTTCACGTAGATGCACAAAAATTGGCACACACATGGAACACACCTGTATTGGCGGACCACTCTTAGCTGGGACGTATTGTTTAGCTTCTTTGACAAGCTATCCAACACAGAGAAACTCAAACTGTACCTTTTTTGAGGTGGATGAGACGGGATTCCAGCTGATAGATAAACAGGGCCAGTAAGCAGAGCAAGGCAGGCAGCAGGCAGGTAAGTAGGTTGGTAATAGCAGACAATGCATGGACTCCAGTAGTCCAACAAATGATTGGTAAGTGGTTGAAAAAATGGTGGTTAAAAAAGGCACAACTTAATATAAAAAATAATGTCCAAATAGTGTTCAATAGTGATTCAATTAATTCAGTATGGATTCTTTAGCGATTCAATAGCGATGTAAAGAACTGTATGCTTAATACGTTCCAACAGCTTC
This sequence comes from Carassius gibelio, assembly GCF_023724105.1. Lineage (NCBI taxonomy): Eukaryota > Metazoa > Chordata > Actinopteri > Cypriniformes > Cyprinidae > Carassius > Carassius gibelio. The sequence goes on from NC_068392.1 coordinate 21,354,572, forward strand.
CTATGTTCCTTTTGTTTTAGAAAGGTGAGAGGCGGCCATCTTTATCAGCAAATGTTCTCACCGACTATAAAACTAAAAGTCACTACCAAATAAAGGACCCTAATCAAACAAAACATACCCATGCTCCAATAGCACAACAAATTAGATTAACCTAAACTCAAAAATGGCTCCTACAACACCAATACCTACAAAAAAGACTCTTGGAGAAAAATTCTAAACCCAACTGGAAGTCGGTTATTTTTAATATTATGAGCAAATTTTGTGCAATTTTTGTCATTTCCATGCGTTGTTTTTAAAAGAACTCCTCCTAGAGATTTTTTCAGATCAACATCAAATTTGGTACACCTAATCTAAAGGCCTTTGCGATGTTAAATTGTGAAGATCTTGAGTTTTCATCGAAGGACGATTTTGATGATTCGCCATGAAAAATGAAGTTGCATAAAATGTCCAATCTGCCCCAAACTTCACATGTTTGATAAGACTCCGAACCTGAACAGATTGACATGCCCATATTCATTTATAGTCATAGCGCCACCTATTGGCAAAAGGAAGTGACATATTTTACACTGCAATGAACTACTCCTAGAAATTTTATGACATCAATGTATTTTTTGGTGGTCAATCTAATCTAAAGGCCTGTGCGATGTTCAGTTGTGAAGATCTTGAGTTTTCGTTAAAAGGTGTGTCCATGACGCCGTGACAAAGTTCCATGTCTCACCATGGGAATAAAAGATGTTATAACTCAGACATAAAATGTCCGATCTTCCCCAAACTTCACATGTGTGATAATAGTCCTGGCCTGAATCTGAAGGCCAATATTCTATAGGGCAGGGGTGCCCAACCCTGTTCCTGGTGATCGACTGTCCTGCAAAGTTTGGCTCCAACTCTAATCAAACACACACAAATGGAGTGCGCCGCAAGCTACGTTTCACGTACATGTACAAAAATCGGTAGACACATGTAACACAACAATACCTACGAAAAAGTCTCTTTGTAAAAAATCCGAAACCCAACATGAAGTCGGTTATTTATAATTTTCTCTGCAAAATTGGTGTTGTTTTTGCCATTTTCAGGGGTTGTACTTTAACAAACTCCTCCTAGAGATTTATTCAGATCAACACCAAACTTTATCAGTGTAATCTAAAGGCCTTTGCGATGTTAAATTGCGAATATCTTGAGGTTTCGTTAAAGGGCGTGTCCATGGCGGCCTGACAAATTTAGATGTTTCGCCATGAAACAGGAAGTTGCTGTAACTCAGACATAAAATGTCCAATCTGCCCCAAACTTCACGTTAGATAAGACTTCTGTCCTTAACAGATCTACATGCCCATATTCAGTTATAGTCATAGTGCCTCCTGCTGGCAACAGAAAGTGACATATTTTATACTGCGACAAACTACTCCTAGAATTTTTTTTAAATTAATGTATTTTTTGTGGTCAGTCTAATCTAAAAGTCTGTGCAATGTTAAATTATGGAGATCTTGAGTTTTTGTTAAAGGGTGTGTCCATGGCGCCGTGACAAAATTTGATGTCACGCCACAGCAAGAGAAGTTGTTGTAACTCAGGCATAAAATGTTCGATCTTCCCCAAACTTCACATGTTCGATAAGAGTTCTGGGCTGAACACATCTGAAGGCCAATATTTCATTATAATGATAGTGCCACCTGCTGGAAACAGGAAGATTGCCACATATATGGAATATACTTTGAATATTCCACTTATATTTATGACTTTAAGTGCATATTTCTTACCGTTCACCTATTTACTAAAGCCACTTGCTGCCGGAGAGCCCGGGTGCGAGAGCTCGCTGCTTGCAGCTTTAATTAGGGCCCGAGCACTGCAGTGCGGGGACCCTATTGGAATTGCTCCGTTTCTTCTTCTTCTTCTTCTCCGTAATGAAGCGCATTTTTGAGGGCCTAAAGATGCTCCAAAACTCATGAAACTTTGCACACGCATCAGGACTGGCGAATATTTACATCTGATATAGGTTTCAGAAGTGGGTGGGGCAAAATGGCTCGATAGCGCCACCTGTTAAATTTCAAAGGAGTGCGCCTTGAGCTGTATTTCACGTACATTCATGAAAATCGGTACACACATGCAACACACCATTACCTACAAAAAAGTATCTTGGTACAAAATCCAAAACCCAACAGGAAGTAAGTTATTTTGAATTTCCTGAATGATTTTTGTGCAGTTTTTTCCATTTCCATGCCTCGTACTTTGATGAACTCCTCCTACAGTTTTAATTGGATTATCTTAAAATTTGGTGAGGGTCATCATAAGACCTTTGTGAGGTTAAATTGCAAAGGTTTTGAGTTTTCGTCAAGGGGTGTGTCCCTGGCGGCCTGACAAAGTTTGATGTTTCGCCGTGAAACAGGAAGTTGTTGTAGCTCAGGCATGCAATGTCCGATCTTCCCCAAACTTCACACATGTGATAGGCCATGACCAAATTCAGTTATAGTCATAGTGCCACCTGCTGGTAACAGGAAGTGACAAGGTTAACACTGTTATGGACTCCTAGGAACATATTAAAAAGCATCAACAAGTGTTAAATAGGCTGGCAACATACTAGATACATACTAATACATGCTAGCAACACTTAGCTAAGTGCTAAAGCACACTACTAATGTAGTGAAAAAGGAAGTTGCTGTAACTCAGACAAGCAATGTCCGATCTTCCCCAAACTTAACACGTGTGATAGGTGTTCTGTTCTGAACAAACACCCATGACCAAATTCAGTTATAGTCATAGCGCCACCTGCTGGTAACAGGAAGTGACAAGGTTAACAATGTTATGGACTCCTAGGAACAAATTAAAAAGTGTCAAAAAGTGTTAAATAGGCTGGCAACATGCTAGAAACATAATAAATCATGCTAGCAACACTTAGCTAAGTGTTGAAGCATTCCACTAAGGCAGTGAAAAAGGAAGTTACTGTAACTAAGGCAAGCAATGTCCGATCTGCACCAAACTTCACATGTTTGACAAGAGTCCTGTTCTATACACATCAACATGCCCGTATTCGATGATAATGCCACCTGCTGGGGCAGCAGCAAGAGTTCTTACTAGAACCAGGAAGTATGACCATATTAGCCCGGTCCTGTCATCGCTGCACTGGCTCCCTATCAAACATCGTATAGATTTTAAAATATTGCTTATTACTTATATAGCCCTGAATGGTTTAGCACCTCAGTATTTGAATCAGCTCCTTTTACATTATACTCCTCTACGTCCGCTACATTCTCAAAACTCAGGCAATTTGATAATACCTAGAATATCAAAATCAACTGCGGGCGGCAGGTCCTTTTCCTATTTGGTGCCTAAATTCTGGAATAACCTACCTAACATTGTTCGGGAGGCAGACATACTCTTGCAGTTTAAATCTAAATTAAAGACCCATCTCTTTAACCTGACATACACATAACATACTAATATACTTTTAATATCCAAATCCGTTTAATGATTTTTAGGCTGCATTAATTAGGTAAACTGGAACCGGAAACACTTCACATAACACCCTATGTACCTTCTACATCATTAGAAGAATGGCATCTACGCTAATATTTTAAACAGATGATTCTTCTGCACAATCTGACTTTGCTGCAGCCTGGAATTGAACTAATGGTTTCGTCTGGTCAGAGGAGAACTGGCCCCCCAACTGAGCCTGGTTTCTCCCAAGGTTTATTTCTCCATTCTGTCACCGATGGAGTTTCGGTTCCTTGCCGCTGTCGCCTCTGGCTTGCTTAGTTGGGGTCACTTCATCTACAGCGATATCATTGACTTGATAGCAAATAAATGCACAGACACTATTTAAACTGAACAAAGATGACATCACTGAACTCAACGATGAACTGCCTTTAACTATCATTTTGCATTATTGAGACACTGTTTTCCAAATGAATGTTGTTCAGTGCTTTGACGCAATGTATTTTGTTTAAAGCACTATATAAATAAAGGAATAAATAAATAAATCACAGTGAGGTCACACACTGATCATCTTGATAATGTTGTTCAAACCTGATTCCAAATTCACATTCATCTCCTTGTATAAAAGGATGCTAGACTGCATTTAAAATAAAACTGGTTATCCTGTGCAGTACAGTGTCTGTAATGAGAAAGAAAAATGCTTATTCTGATTTGGATTTTTTTAACCGCAAACATTTTGTGTGTCTCAGGGACAAGTTTAGTTCATGTTCCCTGTGACGAAAAGACCGTGGAGAAGTTGTCCCATCTGGCTGTCATGTACATAAATTAGGACAGACAAACAGGTTAAAAATTGACCTTTAATAGAATCACAAACATCCAGATGCATCAACAGATTGGTAAAGAGTGTTCTTTCACCAGTGAAAAACAACCACACCATTCATAGATCTATTCATATCATTAAAATAATTATTTAAATCATTTGTTTTATAGATTCAAAGGCAAACTATACCTATATTTGCCATCTTTGATAGTGTAACAGAAATGAGTCGAACCAGACAAATTCTATCAAAGTCTATCAAAGCTGTGTTGAAACACGGAGCCGAATTCCTCAGGAAGTCATAAAACATTCTGTGCCACAAGTCCCAAGGAAGATAACCAACCAACCAACTTGTTCACACAACAGCTTTCAACATTAACACCACTAGAACAATTATTGACAATTTTAATTCGCAGAAGAGATTGTGAAATTTGTTGTTCATAATTGAAATGCAACGCTGGACATCAAATTGAAACCCATGAGTTAAACACTTCCATTGACTTCCCCCCACCTAGCAGAACCAGACTGAAATTCCTAAGGGGGAAGGGCTTTTTAAACCTCTGTCTTCACAGAACATCCCTATGTCAGAGAATGACAAAGAAACTGTCTTTTGTACATATATATGGAACAAAATGACTTCTAAATGAATATCATTCCATCGCTTAACTGCATATTCATTTATATGTAACCCACACATTCGACTATCATGTATAATCACTTATTGTATATGTCTTTTGATAACTATAGGATACATAGTCATGTCTAGTATTGATATAATCGAATCTGCTTGCTTGATATTGTCCTGACAATCATTTATTTGTCAAATATATCATAACCTGGTAATAGGAATCATGTCCAAAATTAAACCCTGCAAGGCAGGAAAATTCGGACCACATGCTTGGTAAGATAAACATATGATTTATGATACCCCCGAGAAAGTATCTTGTGTTTTGTGCTTACAAGTTAATGTCTTAAACTGCCGATCTTGTTACTGTGCTAATTGATAGTGTTTCACTATAGTTTGGATATTAGTATCCAGCGCAGATTTGATGTTAAACGGCTCGTTTAGTGAATCGCAGGGCGTCTCAGTGATCAGCCGTGACACAGTGATTCTGTTCAAATTCCCTTTAAATTATTAAATGAAATAAGTGTATCATAACTTTTCCCAATGTCTCTACAGTTATTAACTTTATACAATAAGAATATCTCTCCCAAATAACAGAACCCCCCCCCCCCCCCCAAAAAAAAAAAAAACCTGGAACCATTTTAAACAAAACGCCCCCGTAACGATTAGGAACAGTTGTTTCCGGTGTTGAGGCTCATTTCAAAAGAGCCTTGGGGGGCCTTATTCAGTCAAAGTCAGTCAGGGGAAATCCCACATTGTATAAGTAGGGGCCTAAACTAGTTCAACTGAAATTGTAAATAATTTAGTGAAAATAATACAAATCTTGGACAAGACACCAAATTACAAGCCCCGACTCCTTTAAATATGTAGAAAGTAGAACTGTGAAGTTTACATTGATGTATAATGTTGCATGGCAATCGAAAGGTGAAGAATGGCAGTGGGCATTAATTAAAACTTATCTCTATTTCGTGAATGGTCATTTTCTGAATTTCTGGAGTTTTTCTTTATATTGGGAATGGGAGGTTTTCTTGGTTTGTGTACAGCTGTCCTCAATGCCAATTCCCGATCACCATCCCGGCCACGTCCGCGACGTCTTCCCGCCTATTTCCCGCGTTTCTTAAGGACTTCAGGAGGGAAGTCATGGTCAACATAAAAGCAGGTGTCATTGCAAAACACTTCCCTTTTTTGCCAAGCTCTTCGAAGCACCTCCTCTTTCGTGCGGTAATTCCCGAACTTAATTACTATAGACTGTGGCTTTGCTTGCGGATTGTTGGGCTTCGGTGCTACTGTGTGGTGTGCTCACAATCCCAGACAGAAATTGCAGAGAAGCTCTGCACAGAAAATGGAGTAACATACTGTATCAGATAGATTACACTAGCTAGATTCACCATTTAGATGCACTCGAAACGTAGCATGCTGAGGACATCTGCTGGTTGAAGCATGTAAATGAAACAAGAACAGCAAAAACTGAAACTGATACGGATACTTAAAAGGATAGTTCACCCCAAAAAAGAGTGTAGTCTCACGAGAGTATGCTCCGGGGAGAATAGCGTAGTCTCGTGAGAGTAAGCCCTGTGGAAAAGAGCCTAGTCTCGTGAGAGTATGCTCTGGGGTGAAGAATGTAGTCTCGTGAGAGTAAGCTCTGGGGAGAAGAATGTAGTTAGTAAAGTACAAACTATGATGTGCCATATTTCTAGAGAGAAGAGCGGCACCACCCCAGGAGGGATGAAGACCTCTTTTCAACAGGTCAGGTCTACCCCAAATACTCATCCAATTGTCTATAAAACAAAAAAGTCAGTCTGGGATGCGTTTCCCAAAAGCAACTTTGGATGCAATTCCGTTGTTACCAATGAAGTTCAATGGAACTTGCAACCATAGTTAGCTAACGATGCATTTATGAAATGTATCCCAGGTTAGTAATAAGTGAAGTTGGATGATGCTTTGTTTAGGATAGTATAATCACCTTCTTCTGTTTAACAGATATGCAGGTCATCGATTCATGGGTTGAATTCAGGCATATAAAATGAAACCTTTCTAAACTAAATGCCTGGCCTGACGCCAGCCTGGCTGGATATAAATTATTTACGATACCTGTGCGAGCCTCAAAGGAGAAACGAAACACATTCCACAACACACACACACACACACACACACATAATCACACACACACAAATAAACTTTTCTTTATGCTCTTTATGTAAGTCCTTAATAATATGTATCTTGAATAGGTTTGTGTTGCATAAAATGGTTAATCCTTGTTATGCGAGGATTATAATTTGCTGATTTATAAATTGGAAATGTGTCTCCTAATTTTAATGCTCTCAAATTGAATCTGAGTGTAACCCTACCCCCTAAGCAGCTCATAAAACGTTATGATCCCAATGGGAAACAGGACAGGAAGAAGCCAAGTCACTGGCATCTTCTCTCAATGCATTCTAAACTATTACCTTTTTTTTAAAAAATGTATTCTAAATGTATTAAGTATTGCTTTTTGGTGCATAAGATGTTTTCCATAATCAAAAATTGGAGTATCCACAATTTTATCGTGTGTTAATCTTTAAATGTGTGTAATTCTGCATTTGAATGTAACTTCATGTTTTGATTATTTATATATATTATTGTTGGTATCTGTTTAATCATCATGCTTTGACGGACCCACTTATCTAAAGCAAATTAATGAAAAATGTATTAATCTTGAATTACGAACTTGCTTGAATATCACTGCTGAAATCTGATAAACCCTAATCTATAAGGGTGGGTGTTTCCACAGAGACAAAGGAACTTTTTCCCGCTTCAGATCGCGGACGTTCATTAGTTGCTCACGCGAACAGAGGCGTGAACCATTTCAAGCCATAAGAGCTGACCCAAGAAGGTCCTCCTCCTTTCTTACCTCTTCTCTCCTGCTTCGACCCTCGTCGCTTCTGCTCGTCCCTCTGCGCAGCCTTGGGCCACGCTCCTATCGTCGTCCCTCCCAGCACAGGGGCTGAGAGGACAGCCGTTCCCATGGCTCCTCCGGGAGCTTCCAATTCCATTTTCGTTGTTTTTGTTTTTTTTCTTTACTAACTTTATTCAACTATTTGCCTCTCCACACAAGGAAGACGAATTCTGGAACATTGTTTGTTGGACCTTTCAAATACCGCGCGATTCCGACAAAGAGAACACGCCTAGCCACAAAAGACCACACATGCCACACACGCTGGACCCTGCAAGTATCATTCTTTGGAGAAATTAAATGCTGCTTAAAGTTTGTCTATGATTTGAATCATTGGTGTCTTTCAAGTGTTACTGTCTGTGAGTTTGCATAACTGAGCTCATTCTGTGTACACGCTCTCTCTCTCTCTCACCTCCCTTCTCTCTCATTCATTCATTCTCTCTCTTTCTCTCCCTTATTTGGATTCCATTATGTCTTGTACAAAGTTTACTGTCTGTAATGTCGTACGCGTATTTCCTCTGTGTGATTTGTAGTTTGATGTATTATTAGTTCAATTATTAAAAACCCATATATATTCATGATTGCCTCTGAACCGCTCACATTATGAGTCAATGAAGTGTCTGATCTTTAGCTACATGCTGTTTACTTTGAGTAATTAAATTTATCATAATGATAGGATAATGTTTTCATGGCCAGAGAATGATTTTCCTTGATTTATAAGAAGTGATAACTTTATTGAAAATTTATAAGTTAATCTTACGGCCGTTTGCTGGACAAACCACTGTTTGATTTGCTGTAATTTACAGTAAGAGATATCACTATAATTGATATGAAGAATGGGATATTGACATATTAATGAGTAAATTACAGTGCCCTGTAATGAGTTATTGATAAATGCAATTGGGCTATTTTTCATAATCAATAATATTAATGTAAATGTCATATGAGATATATGTATTAATCATATTCCTGATTAATTACCCAAATTCCCTATATATCATTTGAGTTAATTATTATGTACAACCAAGTGAGGCTACATATTATTTGGTGGAGGATAACGCGCGCATTTCAAACTTTGTTTTGTGAGAAATCAATCTGTGTATATGGTTATTAATAATTTCAGCACGTGCGCTATGAAAGTATGTACTTATGAAGTATGAAATAAGTCGCAAGTTGCGAACTCACTCCTAACTGACGGAGTCAAAAAGCTGATCAGTCAGCACGTTAGGTATTTATAGAAACTTAACAGTATAGTAACTGTTATTTTAACGAAAGTAAGCTGCAGTATAATGTTAAAAGTCTCCTGTTAAGAAAGACCAAAAATCTCTCTGCAGTGAGAACATTTTAATATGAATAATTAAAAGATGAAGAAATCTTTTATTAGTTGCAACATGTAAATCTGAACATGAGCGATGTTCCTCTGATTCAGTTAAAAAGGCCTTGCTTATTAAATATCGTTATTGAATTTGTGATGAACCACAGTGATATTCAAAAATAAACGATAAAAACTCCTGGTCTAAAATTGGCTTAGCTACCCGATTTTTAACCTAAAACATTTAAATCATAAGTGCTATTTGGTAAATGTTTATGGGACTCAACAGATGGAAAATTCCTATTGTTTACATTTGTGTTTTGGAAGTGAACAGATCCTTCCTTCACCCTCTTTTAATATAGCACCGTAGAGGTAAAACCTTTTGTTCTGTTTGTTAGTTGTGATTTTGATGCAGAAAATCAGCCCGACAAACGATCAGATTCTAAGTCCTATTTAAATTCTGTAATTCCGCTATCTAAACACCAGAGGGAGCTCTTTGTTTAGAAGTTTAAAGTTACGCCCTGCCTTATGATTCCAGCTTGCAAGAGTGCAAGTCCGCCATCCCGTGGCCTTTTCAGATAATGCACTCTAATGGCTAATCTCTATTTTCCCTGTGATTTATTAAATTAGATGTCTAAATTCTCAATAATTATTTGCATTTACAGCTTTGCTCGTGCGAATATTATTACAGGGAAACAAAAGAATTTTCCCTTCCTCTGACTGTTTACATTTACCAGCGTTACCGACACTGGCTGTGAGTGAAACTCGGTTCCTCTTATCTCTGTTTGTTAGCGGCATGCAGTGGAGACATCAGCAATTTGGCACTCCAAAGGTTGTGTTAAAAGTCACAAGCTGTTTGAGAGGGTGCATCGCCAGAGTAACGTAGGACCGGGGACACTGCGGTTGAGTGTTTGGGGAGCGCCGGAGAGGTTGACCAAGCCACTGGTTTCCACCTGAATGATTCCAATTCACCCAGGTGAACCAAATGTGATAAAACCCATCCACTTATTATAAGCCACAGAATATTAGATATTCCCCCGTATATATTTTAAGTGTTTGACCCTTTTGCTTCTTCAAGCCACACCTTATTTCTAGGTTTACTACCCAGATAGCCCACTCACCTGTTGGCCCTATCTTGAAACCTAGCAGTAGGCTTAGGCCTCCTTATTCTCACTAACACATTGTGTTTCTTAAACGGCACAGCCCGTATGAATATAGCTCGTTAACCGTAGAACGAACTTGCACTGGTCTTTTTGTGTGTGTGCTGTGCTTCTCTCACTGACAGGGAGTCAGGATGTCCCAGTCATCCAGTCCAGCAGTCCATGGTTGAAAGCAGTGACGACCCCCTTCCTGCCCAAGGATGCCAGTAACCTGCAGCACCCAGAGCAACTAGACACCAAGCTAGATGAACTGATGGCACACGATCCAACCCAAAGCGACTACTACAAAGAACTCGCCAGGATCTTCGGAAGCCTAGTTCACATTCTCGTTGCCCAGGCACAACTCAGTGAATGGAACAACATCGACCTTAAACAGCAAGCAGCAATGTTTAAGCTTCAAGCGGAGGAGGCCTGGAAGGACCAGGCCCCAACCCAGAGTCATCTTGATCAGCTCCTCCTCGAGACCCAGAACCAGCGCGAGAAAGAGGACGACACAGATCCAGAGCTACAGAAAGAAGTAGAAAGACTTCACAATGCCCTGCAAGATCTTCGCCTCGACACAGATCCAGAGCTACAGAAAGGAGTGGAAAGACTTCACAATGCCCTGCAAGATCTTCGCCTCGACACAGATCAAAGAGAACAGCTGGAGAGAGAAGCCAGAAAACAACTCAACAAAAAACTCCAGCAAGGTGACGCTCTCCTAAAAGGAGCAGAGACTGAACTGAAAGAAAGAGACTATAAAACCTGGGTCGGCAAAACACACATGCAAGCGGCCCGAGCTAAAATCAATGAGCTTACTCTGCAGAGAGACGAGCTCCAAGATGAACTTGACACTGCTCACACAGAACTGAGACAATCTCACAGATTACAGAGTGGCTGGATCGGACAAACACAAACCACAAAGTTTCTCCCGGCCCACCACTCCAACCCTTTAAGCCAAGAACCCAAAGCTGAAAAAGGGGGTGTAAGCTCACGGTTTAAGAAATCACCAGCCAGCTTACAAGAACACCTGTCAACAACGGAGTGGGGAGAACCCTTCCAGAGAACGCATGCCACTAAACCCTGCATGGCTCACAGAGAACTTGACAAGCTAGCCAGAAGCATCTCTACATTCAATCCAGATCCTGCATGCTTCTTTACAAAGAAATGGACTTTCATTTGCAAACTGTCACCAACGTGACAGATGTGAACACATTGTACCTGTTAAAAATCACGTCCAGCCGTGATGTGCATTTTTTTCTGGATCGTCAACCAGAGACTGTCAAAGCGTACTACCAGCAACTGCTACAAACTATGATTCTTGAATTCTCTGATCCAGACTCAGACCATGGGCTCCTTATTGCTATGGACCTCAAACAGGGCCGACTTGAAAACCCACAGACTTTCTGTAGTCAGCTACGAAAAGCCTACTTCGGAGCATGCAATGAACCAGGTATGGAACAGGATGTGAACTTAAAAACTCTGTTCCTCCGAAACCTACATGCCATTTGGAGTTTTCATCTCAGAGTCCCAGCGTGTCCGCGTAACATGACTACACAAGAGTTATGGAACTTAGCCCACAAAGCTTGCACCAAGCAAAAGACTATTTATGAAAAGACTGTGAAAAACCCCAAAGTCTCTGTCTCTGAGCACTGCTTGGAGTTAACCCTAGAGGGCGCCCTACAACACCACAGTCACAGACATTTTTACAAAGAGTCAATACCGTTCCAAGCCAGCAGAGGGCAACACAATCTTGGTGGTGCTTGTCCAACGCACCAGAGCGAGCGATTCTGGGACCGGCGACCCAAAAAGAGCCGATCCCCACCGTCCAGGATACAAAGCCCCGACAGCCGGCAGTGGAACCACTCTCGACATGACACTGGTAAGCTGAATCCTGAGCCCACGTCAGAAAAACACAGGGGAGCCACGTCTGAGACAGCAGAGATCCTGAGGGTGCTGAAAGAGCTTCTTTACATGAAACCTCGCAAGGAAGACAAGGAACATGAGCCAAGCACCCAGAACACTGCCCGTCATCCACAGACCACAGAGCTAACGGTCACATCACAAGGTGACCGCATCACCCAAGCTCCACAGCTGACAACTGCACACCCTGAACGAGACAGCACAGGTCCTCACACCAGGTACCACAAACACAAGGTACCAGAAAATGCTGTTTTGACTACCTGCCTTCGCAGCGAGCTACACAAGAATGGTCCTTACCACCCATCGATCGTCACACCTGCCCTTATGCCAACATTCCTGGGCAGCCTTGTCAAAAAGGGGGTGGGCCGAAAAGGAGTCAGCATGGAAGACCTGATCGACACAGGATTAAACCTGATGGTGATCTCATCTCACCTTTTCAAAAGACTCCAATTTGAAGCTAAGAGACAAGATTGAACTCTTACACCTCAAACGTATGAACTGAATGTACAGTCGTACAGCCAGAATGACATCCGGTTTGAACCGGTTGTTTCCATTCACCTGACAATCGGTCTGATGAGTCTAGTACATCCCATGTATGTCTCACCAATGAACACTCATACATTTCTCATCGGCAAAGACCTGCTAGACCACTTTGACCCTTTACCAAACTTCAAACAGCTAAAAGACCTTGCGAGAACCTCTTTCCCTCCAGCCACACAGGTTGCCAGAGCCAGACTGTCAGGTCACAGAGGTCACGGGAACTCCCACAGAGCCAGACTGTCAGGTCACAGAGGTCACGGGAACCCCAGCAGCCAGCCATGGTGTTTGGCTCAACCTGCAATGTGGTCAAACCTTAAACCACACGCTGGGTTTCTTCCAATCGTCACCTGAATGTGTGGAACTCGGACTCACACTTGGAGCCACACCCCTCACTGAAGTGTCATCTTGTATAGTCTACATCCTGTGCAACAATTGCACGGCAACGGACATCAACATTCCCCAGGCCTACCAGCTGGGATGGCTAGTGAGCCATGACTACCTGTCACTGAGCCCATTCCACCTGCACTGATACCCGAAGGGAGTACAAACAACACGTTGTTCACTGCACCCTTCAAATTCGTCGCCATCACACCTGTCATGTCGGTGAGCAAAGACCAGGTGTGCAGAGTGGATCTGACCGATGACCAACACTTCGCAGTATACACACAGTGAGACTGATGAAGCTGCTACAATTCTCAATACCAAACTGACTGATGACACACCGACGGAGGAGCCTTCCACAGGTTTTCAATCTCAAGTGCAGCAAATTCTACGAGATGCTAATGCACTTCAGAGCGATACAGATCGCCAAATACTCAGACAAGTTTTTTATAAGCTCAAAGAATCCTGTGCCAAAGACTTTTTAGACTGTGGTCTTACCAACCTACACACGGTGCACATACCTACGCACCCTGATGCTCCTCCCACTTCTGTCAATCAGTACAAGATTCCCATTGCCTCACACAAACCAGTGCAGGAGATCATCAAATCTATACTGGAGAAAGGTGTCATCCATCCATGCAACAGCACCTACTCAGCCCTCAAGACTACCTGCAAGTGGTGACCCACTAGTGACTACAGGAATCAACAGGTGCGCTGTAACGATGGCACAAGACCCAGCTGGAACAAGAAATGCCCCGAAGCAGAGGAGCAACAATCCTCCCTACACTTGACGTGGCCTCTGGATTCTGGACCATACCGGTGCACCCGGAAAAGCAACACAAACTGGCATTAACACTTGCCGACCGTCAGTTCACTTTCAACAGGTGTCTGTTCGACTATGCCAACTCACCAGCTGAATTCAACATCTGTTTGAACAAAGCCTGTACAGACTCTAACTATGCTAGACCCAGTTCCGTGTGCCATCTTCCATGCTGTAAACAGAATGGTTTCTAAACTGCAAACAACAAGCATGTCAAACACCAACACCTGTTCCAGCAATATGATAACAACACAAAAACACACAATGTGACCGTGTACTGGAAGAAGGTAAAAGGACACTCGAAGCTACCAAGTCTAGACAAGGACTTAAAATATCAAACTGACACCCTTGCCAAAACTGGCACACTAAACAACATTCTGTGGTCACTCCCAACCCACCCACCCACATTCAAGGTTGAAGTGATTACACACAGCATAAGAACTTTACTAGCTAAACTGCCTACCTCAGAATCGCTTACGCTGGCTCCGTTGTCTGTGTAACACCACAGTCACAGACATTTTTACAAAGAGTCAATACCGTTCCAAGCCAGCAGAGGGCAACACAATCTTGGTGGTGCTTGTCCAACGCACCAGAGCGAGCGATTCTGGGACCGGCGACCCAAAAAGAGCCGATCCCCACCGTCCAGGATACAAAGCCCCGACAGCCGGCAGTGGAACCACTCTCGACATGACACTGGTAAGCTGAATCCTGAGCCCACGTCAGAAAAACACAGGGGAGCCACGTCTGAGACAGCAGAGATCCTGAGGGTGCTGAAAGAGCTTCTTTACATGAAACCTCGCAAGGAAGACAAGGAACATGAGCCAAGCACCCAGAACACTGCCCGTCATCCACAGACCACAGAGCTAACGGTCACATCACAAGGTGACCGCATCACCCAAGCTCCACAGCTGACAACTGCACACCCTGAACGAGACAGCACAGGTCCTCACACCAGGTACCACAAACACAAGGTACCAGAAAATGCTGTTTTGACTACCTGCCTTCGCAGCGAGCTACACAAGAATGGTCCTTACCACCCATCGATCGTCACACCTGCCCTTATGCCAACATTCCTGGGCAGCCTTGTCAAAAAGGGGGTGGGCCGAAAAGGAGTCAGCATGGAAGACCTGATCGACACAGGATTAAACCTGATGGTGATCTCATCTCACCTTTTCAAAAGACTCCAATTTGAAGCTAAGAGACAAGATTGAACTCTTACACCTCAAACGTATGAACTGAATGTACAGTCGTACAGCCAGAATGACATCCGGTTTGAACCGGTTGTTTCCATTCACCTGACAATCGGTCTGATGAGTCTAGTACATCCCATGTATGTCTCACCAATGAACACTCATACATTTCTCATCGGCAAAGACCTGCTAGACCACTTTGACCCTTTACCAAACTTCAAACAGCTAAAAGACCTTGCGAGAACCTCTTTCCCTCCAGCCACACAGGTTGCCAGAGCCAGACTGTCAGGTCACAGAGGTCACGGGAACTCCCACAGAGCCAGACTGTCAGGTCACAGAGGTCACGGGAACCCCAGCAGCCAGCCATGGTGTTTGGCTCAACCTGCAATGTGGTCAAACCTTAAACCACACGCTGGGTTTCTTCCAATCGTCACCTGAATGTGTGGAACTCGGACTCACACTTGGAGCCACACCCCTCACTGAAGTGTCATCTTGTATAGTCTACATCCTGTGCAACAATTGCACGGCAACGGACATCAACATTCCCCAGGCCTACCAGCTGGGATGGCTAGTGAGCCATGACTACCTGTCACTGAGCCCATTCCACCTGCACTGATACCCGAAGGGAGTACAAACAACACGTTGTTCACTGCACCCTTCAAATTCGTCGCCATCACACCTGTCATGTCGGTGAGCAAAGACCAGGTGTGCAGAGTGGATCTGACCGATGACCAACACTTCGCAGTATACACACAGTGAGACTGATGAAGCTGCTACAATTCTCAATACCAAACTGACTGATGACACACCGACGGAGGAGCCTTCCACAGGTTTTCAATCTCAAGTGCAGCAAATTCTACGAGATGCTAATGCACTTCAGAGCGATACAGATCGCCAAATACTCAGACAAGTTTTTTATAAGCTCAAAGAATCCTGTGCCAAAGACTTTTTAGACTGTGGTCTTACCAACCTACACACGGTGCACATACCTACGCACACTGATGCTCCTCCCACTTCTGTCAATCAGTACAAGATTCCCATTGCCTCACACAAACCAGTGCAGGAGATCATCAAATCTATACTGGAGAAAGGTGTCATCCATCCATGCAACAGCACCTACTCAGCCCTCAAGACTACCTGCAAGTGGTGACCCACTAGTGACTACAGGAATCAACAGGTGCGCTGTAACGATGGCACAAGACCCAGCTGGAACAAGAAATGCCCCGAAGCAGAGGAGCAACAATCCTCCCTACACTTGACGTGGCCTCTGGATTCTGGACCATACCGGTGCACCCGGAAAAGCAACACAAACTGGCATTAACACTTGCCGACCGTCAGTTCACTTTCAACAGGTGTCTGTTCGACTATGCCAACTCACCAGCTGAATTCAACATCTGTTTGAACAAAGCCTGTACAGACTCTAACTATGCTAGACCCAGTTCCGTGTGCCATCTTCCATGCTGTAAACAGAATGGTTTCTAAACTGCAAACAACAAGCATGTCAAACACCAACACCTGTTCCAGCAATATGATAACAACACAAAAACACACAATGTGACCGTGTACTGGAAGAAGGTAAAAGGACACTCGAAGCTACCAAGTCTAGACAAGGACTTAAAATATCAAACTGACACCCTTGCCAAAACTGGCACACTAAACAACATTCTGTGGTCACTCCCAACCCACCCACCCACATTCAAGGTTGAAGTGATTACACACAGCATAAGAACTTTACTAGCTAAACTGCCTACCTCAGAATCGCTTACGCTGGCTCCGTTGTCTACACAGACCAACATAGCGGACATGCGGGCTTCTGAAACCTCCATAATGACTTTGCTTTACCACCTCTCAGACCCCTCCATCCCCCCTGGCAACCAGTCTACAGTCACTGACAACCAACGACCCAAACCACTGCATGATACACAAAACATGCTGCGTGCACAGAACAACATTGTGGGTTGTGCACCGTCTGACATCACAATGCCAGGGCTTGTAATGCCACGGAGCAAAAGGGGGATAAAGCCAATATATTTCCATGACACAGCATGTGCTGCACCACGCAGCACCAGAGCCACTGACAAAACACTGAAGCAAGCGTCATACCAGCAGCGAGATGTGGCAAAACAGGGGCCAGGGCGACCTAAACCCAGTCGCCGCCCACGAAGCAAAGAGACTACCCTGTCCAACCAAAGACAGCCCTCGCTTGTTTCTTTCTTCCCTTTCTCTCTCTCTCCCTATTATCTGTACCAGGATGCTGCTGTGGTTTGCCGTGCTGTGCTGTCAGCCAAAGAGAGGACAGCTGCCACCAAGAGAACCACTGAGACTCTTGATCACCGATGACAGGGCACACTACCCCAGCACTGTAACCGAATACAGCTGTACAGGGATCTGATGGAGAGAGGACTCCCTCACTCACACTGAGGCCGATGTCAAACACATGTTCAGCCAACATGAGAAAGTGACTGTTACACAAATGGAGTTAATTGGACAAACACCACCGCTCCAAACAGTTCCCGGGAGCTTTGCTCAGAGCCGCTTCTGCCACCAGAATGTTTAACATTGGTATGTCCAGTGTCAATGCAGCGAACCAGACCGTAAACTCCTTGAAACCACTGTTTACTGTCTTCCAGAATGACTTTACCCATACTCAGCTGTATACAGCATTAACAACAGACATGCTGTGGGAGGTTAGCTCCTCCAATGACAGCCTAACTACGGGTAAAACCCCACCATACATGATACCCTTAAGCCTTGTGTTAACTGTGCTGGCTTACGCCATCACCACGCCAGCTTATCTGCTACAAATAGACTTGGCCAACTCTCTGGATAGTGCCATCCTACTGCACGTCAATCCCAAACAGAGAGAAGTGAATGTGCTCCTGAACCAACCCATCAGCGAGTCAAGCCAAGTCTACAAACCTAAAGACATTGTCAGTGTCAGGATGTGGAAAAGCAACACCCACACCAAGACACACATTCTAGATGTGGTGGCCTACCACGACAGCGACACACAGCTGTACCTGGCCCCAAACCTGCACATGTGTACTTAGACCAAAGACATTCATTATCTCTGCCTTAGCAAACCCTTCCTCAGACACAACGCTGAAGGAATCTGCAGGTTGCAACCCCTGGTCAGTGACACACGCTGCCCTGCCGAAGGCCAGCCTCGTACACAAGTCACAGAAACGCAAGCAGAGATTGTAGGTGACAGATGGCTCGTCAACACTCCTGTGCGCACAGCTACACTGACCTACGACCAGCATTACACTGCCACACGTGTCAATCTGCTTGACCAGGTACTGAAAGGTACCACCCAAAACATTGACATTACTCCCGTCGACACAGCCCTCCAAGCACTGTCTCGACAGCTCGTTCTGAACCCGTCATCTGCGGTCCGAGCCTGGACTGCTGCAGACACTGCAGGTGTCAAATTGGTCACACCCTGACTCTTGGTCTGACCTTCATCCTATACAGGAGACTCAACGAGATGCAAACCTCTACAGCCAAACTTACGACTACTGTGGCTGGAGGTCTCCGATGGAATCCCCGGAAAGGGGGTGCGAAGTCAAAGACAACACCAAACCTCATCAAGCTGAATCCTCAGCTTCAGGAACCACCTGCCATCATGATCCAAGTGCTACATGACCATCACGATTCACCTGTCATCTGCCCATCCTGATGATTGCCATCCGATGATGTCCACCCAGGGACTTCATCTGACGAAAAGGGGGAGATGTAACAGATATGCAGGTCATCGATTCATGGGTTGAATTCAGGCATATAAAATGAAACCTTTCTAAACTAAATGCCTGGCCTGACGCCAGCCTAGCTGGATATAAATTATTTACGATACCCGTGCGAGCCTCAAAGGAGAAACGAAACACATTCCACAACACACACACACATAAGCACACACACACAAACAAACTTTTCTTTATGCTCTTTATGTAAGTCCTTAATAATATGTATCTTAAATAGGTTTGTGTTGCATAAAATGGTTAATCCTTGTTATGCGAGGATTATAATTTGCTGATTTATAAATTGGAAATGTGTCTCCTAATTTTAATGCTCTCAAATAGAATCTGAGTGTAACCCTACCCCCGAAGCAGCTTATAAAACTTTATGATCCCACTGGGAAACAGGACAGGAAGAAGCCAAGTCACTGGCATCTTCTCTCAATGCATTCTAAACTATTACCTTTTTTAATGTATTCTAAATGTATTAAGTATAGCTTTTTGGTGCATTAGATGTTTTCTATAATCAAAAATTGGAGTATCCACAATTTTATCGTGTGTTAATCTTTAAATGTGTGTAATTCTGCATTTGAATGTAACTTCATGTTTTGATTATTTATATATATTATTGTTGGTATCTGTTTAATCATCATGCTTTGACGGACCCACTTATCTAAAGCAAATTAATGAAAAATGTATTAATCTTGAATTACGAACTTGCTTGAATGTCACTGCTGAAATCTGATAAGCCCTAATCTATAAGGGTGGGTGTTTCCACAGAGACAAAGGAACTTTTTCCCGCTTCAGATCGCGGACGTTCATTGGTTGTTCACGCAAACAGAGGCATGAACCATTTCAAGCCATAAGAGCTGACCCAAGAAGGTCCTCCTCCTCTCTTACCTCTTCTCTCCTGCTTCGACCCTCGTCGCTTCTGCTCGTCCCTCTGCGCGGCCTTGGGCCGCGCTCCTATCGGCGCCCCTCTCAGCACAGGGGCTGAGAGGACAGCCGTTCCCATGGCTCCTCCGGGAGCTTCCATTTCCATTTTAGTTGTTTTTGTTTCTTTTCTTTACTAAGTTTATTAAATTATTCACCTCTCCACACAAGGAAGACAAATTCTGGAACATTGTTTGTTGGACCTTTCAAATACCGCGCGATTCTGCAGTAACCCCTGGAAGACAAAGAGAACACGCCTAGCCACAAAAGACCACACATGCCACACACGCTGGACCCTGCAAGTATCATTCTATGGAGGATTTAAATGCTGCTTAAAGTTTGTCTATGATTTGAATCGTTGGTGTCTTCCAAGGGTTACTGTCTGTGAGCTTGCATAACTGAGCTCATTCTGTGACCACGCTCTATCTCTCTCACCTCCTTTCTCTCTCATTCATTCCTTCTCTCTCTCTCTCTCTCTCTCTTTCTCTCCCTTATTTGGATTCCGTTATGTCTTGTACAAAGTTTACTGTCTGTATTGTCGTACGCATATTTACTCTGTGTGATTTGTAGTTCAATGTATTACTAAAAACCCATATATATTCATGATTGCCTCTAAACCGCTCACATTACGAGTCAATGAAGTGTCTGATCTTTAGCTACATGCTGTTTACTTTGAGTAATTAAATTTATCATAATGATAGGATAATGTTTTCATGGCCAGAGAATGTTTTTCCTTGAATTATAAGAAGTGATAACTTTATTGAAAATGTATAAGTTAATCTTACGGCCGTTTGCTGGACAAACCACTGTTTGATTTGCTGTAATTTACACTAAGAGATATCACTAATTGATATGAAGAGTGGAATATTGACATATTAATGAGTAAATTACAGTGCCTTGTAATGAGTTATTGATAAATGCAATTGAGCTATTTTTCAAAATCAATAATATTAATGTAAATGTCATATGAGATGTATGTATTAATCATATTCCTGATTAATTACCCAAATTCCCTATATATCATTTGAGTTAATTATAATGTACAACCCAGTGCGGCTATATCTGAGATCTTGAGAGATTTAATGTTTTTTTATTTCAGTTGATTTAATCCAAGTCTGTGGCTGTTCATCACTAATTCTCAGTCATCACTTATTAAATCACTTAATTTTCTTGTTAATTCCGTCACTGCTTCAGTGTTCATTTAACACTCAGGATTTTGCTTTGTAGGTTTAATATATATATATATGTATATTAGGGGTGTAACGGTTCACAAAATTCACGGTTCGGTTCGATACGATACACTGATGTCACGGTTCGGTTCGGTTCGGTACGTTTTAGATACAGCAAAATGCAAAAACATCTCAACTTTTCAGAATGCCGCAAGCGCACCGCGGGTCATGTGACAAGAACTAACCAATCAGCTTCATCCTTTCCCATAACAACGTTGAAAACTCAGCCAAGATGAAGGAACAGCTGATTATAGTTGTATATGGATTGCAATTTTGAAATAAATTTAGTAGCAGAGCTACTGCAAGCGATTTTTAGAGCTGCAAATCCATTTATCCTTCGCTGAAATTTCCGCGTCTCATGGAGAGAGCACGTCATTGTTGCTTAGCAAAGACAGACGCCTCATGAGCGCTTCTGCCCGAGCGCTTTGGAAAGGAGGAGAAAGACGCGCTTAGCGTTTTCCACGCGTTTTTAGGAGCGATATGTGAACGGACCCTAAGGCGCTCGCTCACTCAGCACGCGCTGAAGGCTCATTGCAAAATGTCTAATGCATTTAACAGACCAGAAATATAAGATCCTAAAATAACCAACAGGTCTGGTGTTTGGGTGCACTTTGGATTCCCTGTAAGCTATAATACTGTCTAAATGCTGCAGGCATAGTTTGTTGCGTGCATGTTTCTCCTTTTTTTCGTCTTTTCCCAGATACTGACACAATAAGGTGATGTCGGCGTAAATGAGTTGACATGTTTCAAGTATTCACGCTGGTGTTTTTTTTTTTTTAAAGCAATGAAGCAACCGCGCGAAGCCCTCACTATATAGGATTTTAGAAAGAATGCAGAGCACTAGTGTAGTGTGCAAACTTACCACAGTGTGGATTTCAGAAAGTGTGCAAAGACTTCACGTGCACACTTACCATAACATGGATTTACAAATAATGTTCTAAGGAGGGGCTCTCATGTCACTCTGATCGAGCAGCTCATAGATGGAATCATGCATCTCAAACAATATGTTTGAGAGTCATCTTCTTTTTCTAGTCTGTTAAACGCATTGGCCATTTTGCAACGAGCCTTCAGCGCGTACTGAGTGAGCGAGCGCCTGACTGAGTCATAACATAACATAAACATAAGTTGGTGTTTTTTTTCTTCTTCGGGAGTGTCAGGGGCGTTGCCTGTTACGTCGTTTGGGTTATTGGGCTACCTTGTTGAACGCATATCATTATATTTCTCTTTTTTTTTTTTTTTAAATATAATTAATTAGTCCAACGAACCGTTCGGTATGCATAATGCGTACCGCGTACCGAACCGAAAGCGTCGTACCGAACGGTTCAATACGAATACGCGTATCGTTACACCCCTAATGTATATATATATATATATATATATATGTGTGTGTGTGCTGCGTGTCCAGAGCTCTCATCAGCGTCTCCCTGGAAACCGAGCAGGTACACCTGCACCTGCTCAACACTGGCTGAGCGGCCACACCTGCGCCCCATCAAGCGCTGCTTACTTAAAACCAGCAGGCGAACACAGAGGTGAGAGATGTCTCTGCATGACTTGGCTAACCCTTTCTTTCGTTGTGCCTACAGAGAGCAGCGTGTGACCGCCAGCCCCAACACCCACGGGAGAGCACACTGCACCAGCGCACCACTACAAGGAGCACCAAGCCACCTCACAGCAACGCCACTTCACCACCCTTCCCTTCAATAAAATCCACCCTTCGGGGAACTTGCCTTCATTCTTGACACTGATGACCTCTTCTCTTGGACTGGTTTGTTTTTTTAGTTTATTTTTTCCTCCACGCTCCTTGCCTCATGCATCTTCTCTGGTTCCCTAGGTGGTGCTCCTTCCCCAATGATGGAAGAGCTTTTGAAGCACCTCACTGAGGTGAGCATCCGCCAGCAGCAAATTATGGAGCACATGGCCTCCCGGCCTGGGCCGGATGGGGCTGTCTCCAATCAGCGCCGCCCAGCTATTCAATGAGTGGACCTTCAAATCGGTGGCAGCCTGCCCGAGCTCAAGCAGCTAGCCTCTCCCGTTTGGCCCAACACTGGTTGCTGGCTGGGGGTCCCACCATACACCAGGTAGTGGAGCACGTTGTGGTCGACCGCCTCCTGCGGGCCCTTCCCCACCCACTTCGTCAGGCAGCTGGTATGCGTAACCCACCCAACGTGGACGAACTGGTTGAGGCCATAGAGCTGACGGAGGCCACCCAAAACCGGAAGGTAGGGGAGAGAGCGTCGTCATTTCCGTGAAGGGTGGTCCAGGAGTGGTGCACGCCGGAGGGCACACAGCGATCGGTGAGCAGGCCGGCGGTTCCCGGCCCTCAAGATGAGCCCATGCCCACTGAAGCACCCCGCTCTCCAGGATGACTTTGGCTGGCAGACTGCACCGTGCACACAGAGAATGTGCCGCGGGCGGAAGTGAAAGTAAACGGCCGCCGGTTCCTCGCCCTTCTGGACTCTGGCAGTGTGGTAAGCCTGGTCAAAACAACGGTCCTACCCCCGCGGGCTGGAGCCAAGACAAAGCTGCCCATCACATGTGTACAGTGACACCAGAGAAGTGCCTGCACGTCGGGTTACCATCGCTGTGCCAACCGGCGCCTGGCCAATAGATGTCGTGCTCGTCAGGGATCTACCAGTGCCGAGCTGCGGGGTACTACTGCTGCTTTATCCCTAACTTCTCCTTTGCTTCTCTCCTGACAGACCTGACCAGGAAGGGGCAGTCGGAGAAGGTCCCGTGGACCCCCTAGACGGAAGTGGCGTTCCACCAGATAAAAGCAGCCCTCACGATGGAGCCAGTCCTCCGAGCCCCCAACTTCAACCGCCCCTTCCTGCTGCAGATGGACACATCCGACACTGGGTTGGGAGGCCGTCCTATCGCAGGGCCGCTACGGTGAATAGAACCCGGTGATATTTACAAGATGAAAGCTGACCCCTGCGGAACAATTGTACGCCACGGTGAAGAGGGAAGCATTGGCCATCAAGTGTGGAGTGTTGGAGCTCAGGTATTATCTCCTCGGCCACCACTTCACCCTCATTACTGACCATGCTCCATGCTCTACAGTGGATGGCCCGGGCCAAGGAGACGAATGCCAGGGTGACGCGGTGGTTCCTCGCACTCCAGAACTTCAACTTTAACATGCAACACCGAGCGGGGAAGGCCAATGCCGACAAACTCTCCCGGTTATGGGCAGCTTTCGCAGGTCTGTCAGGCTCTACTCCCCACCCTCCCCCGATCTCCCCACTTCTCCATAGGAACAGGATGACCTGGAAACCGAGCAGGCACTAGCTGAGCGGCCACACCTGCGCCCCATCAGGCGCTGCTTACTTAAACCCAGCAGGCGAACACAGAGGTGAGAGATGTCTCCGCAAGACTCGGCTAACCCTTTCTTTCGTTGTGCCTACAGAGAGTGCCTTCACCCTTCTTTTCAATAAAATCCAACCTTTGTGGATCATCGTCGAGTCGTGTCCTTCTTTACCCCGCCACTATATATATTTGTAACTGGGTTCATGCAAAAACCAAAGTAATAACTAAAATATGTATTATAAATTCTGTATCTACGTTACTGTCTTGTTAGTAGAAAAGCATTTTTAAACAAAATATAAAATTGTTTAAATGTCTTCAATCAAACATACAAAAGTCAATGCATGAAATATGAAAACATGCACAATTCTTCTCACAAAACAGCTGAATAAATGCTGCTCATTGGCTGTAGTCTAATAGGCCTTACAGCTAGCAGGAATGGGAAAAGTGCAATTTCAGTTTGTTGAATGTACCCCAAGACCTGATCATCCCCTAGTGACATGACAGATTCTTAACTCAGCTCATTGTTTCATTGGCTCTTTGCTATATAAGGGATTTGCCTTGGGAAAAAACACAGATGTGCGTAGAGCTCGCACTCCCAATTGTTTAGCTTGTCATTGTGTTACAGCTTTGGTTGCTCTGTAAAACTTCACTCATTGTAGTAAGAGGCCATGGTCACATTATTTTGTGTTAGTGTAAAGTATTTAGTGAATATGATGAAAAGTTAGATAAGATTTTGATAGACTGATTGCAACATAGACAAACAAAACAAAAAAAAAGGTTTATGGGGCAATTCACCTCCACATGGGCAAAGTCACACAGCGGGTTCAGTTTATCACAGTTTATCAAATAGTTGTTTTCAAAATGATGCAAGTGCACCACTTTTCATTGACTGTTTGGAGGTGAACTTTACCTTCACTTTGTTCAGTTTGGATAAAACATTGATTTTCTTTCATTTGCCAGTGCTCATTGCTAAGCACCCCCCCCCCCCACCCCCCACAAAAATGAAAAAAATGAAAACATAAAAAAAATAATAATCTTACTTTTATTTAGTATTTTACATTTGTGCCCCAGACTTGTTGAAAATGCACTTCAGTTTTTTGAAACAATCATGGTATGGATTTATGTATGATTGTATGTGTTTTCTGTGGTAATCAGTATTATACAACAGGTTCTGTCCATCAAGCTTATTTTTGTTTCTAATTGAATAGCTGACAGGTAAACATTTTTTAGATAAAAAAAAAAAAAAAAAAACTAAAACATTTTGTCAGTGGTGTTACATAGAGTTAAAAATATTGGGAGCCAGCAACACCCATGATAGATGGTAAACTGACTTTAAACACAACAATATTGTGTCTAAACTTTGTTACTAATAAAAACTTGATCCCATTGAAGTCTGCTCTTTACAGCAATTTCATTACAATTAAAGCAACTCAAGCTTCAAATACCGGCCTCATTAGTCCAAAGTAAATGCTTGATTGCAAAATATATTAACATGGACTACAGACCACTGATAGGCATATGTTTGATGAAATAGAAATAGAATAAAGTCTTTTCAATTGATTCAACTGCTACAATAATGTAATAAAATATAATTAAAAAAGATGAAAAAAATGGACAGTTCTAGCATTTTTATATTGTGCCAACACAACATGTAATATATATAACAATAACAATATAAACAATATAATAAAAATAATATATTTTATTATTATATTATATTATATAATAATAACAATATATTTTATATATAACAATATAAAACAGTATGAAAAAAATTATCAAATTATCTTCTATTTCAATAGGTGTCAAAGAGGTATAAATGCATTGCATCATCTGCATGATCTGAGACTACAATAAAGAACTGTAAATGTGAGAGTTATAAAGTGTAAACACTACTGGTCAAAAGTTTTTAAAAATTCTGATTTTTTTGAATGTTTTTGAATGAAGTCTCTTTATTTGATCAAAAATACTGTAAACAGTCATTTATTTCTCATTTATTATTATTATCAATGTTGAAAACAGTATTTGCGGCTTAATACTTTTATGGAAACCATACTCCCATTTAAAAGTTTAGGGTTTAATAAAACAAAAAAACATAGTTAACAATTTTTTTTTTCCAGCAATGATATATTCAACTGAATAAAAGTGACAGTGCATACATTAAACATTGTACAAAACGGCATATAAATGCTGTTCTACTGAACTTTCACAGTTTCAAAACTATTAAGCATCCCAAACTCTTTTCAATATTTATTATAGAAAGAACCATTTTTTTTATAATAATTAAACATCAAATCTGCATATGAAAATGATTTATGAAGGATTATGTGACACGATGCGGAATGCCCCATTAATCACAATTCAGAAGGTACTTTAATTCTAATAAACCATAAATGTCAAGGTGAATTCTGCTAATAGTTAACGTAGTAAACAATCTCCTTTGACATGACATTCCCTCACATTTCTCTTTTATATTTGTTTTTGATGTCATTAGCAAGCATCTGAGGCACTAAATTGTTTGCTTTTTCCCCCTGCAGTGTATATTATATAGGTCCAGACAAGAGAGGAGGACTTTTTCTTGGTTGAAGATTTGTGTCCATGTGCAGCATGAGAGAGCTGGTGATATTAGCAGATTTGGTTTCGGATCTACACATGACCATATATGTAACAAGAAGATCAGGTGAGCATTGCTACATTACCAGTCGAGCAGTTCAATAATGACTATCACCACCATGGAGACAAATTCAAATTTGTGTCACTGGACAGTTGCAGTGCAGATGAGAAGGTGAGGTTTTTACACACTGCTTTCCTGTGGATGTTGTCAGATCTACAGTAGGTGGCCAGCCTATCTGGGCCTTACCGCCACGCGTTTTCTTCTCAGATAAAGAAAACAGATAAAGTGTGTAGGTGTGGTATAACTTACGCTCAGAAGCAGGCACTTGTTTTCCTTGATGGCACCCAGGCATCCGAGGAAGCCCGTCACCATGACAATGGCACCTATGGTGATGACAATGTTGGCAGCGGAGAGAGAGGGGAAGGAGGGGGAGAAGGTGGCGAAACTGCCTTGAGATACAGACAGCCAGATTCCAACTCCCAGCAGCCCACAGCCGCACAACTGCAGAGAGAAGCAACAGATTATAAGATACTGATTCATTCTGGAACATCGGTTCAGAGCGAAAGCTGTTGTTCAAGAAAACAACATTCATTATGCACCACAAATACTCACTGAAATATAGCTTAGCATCATGAGTAGACATAAAAAAGCATGATGTGCTTCTGCCTCAAACTCTGTAGAGACTGCAGAGGCCCATTGGAAAAAGTTCAAGAGAATCAGCAGAATAGTAGGGCCCTATGATTTCCATGATGTGGAAAACACGGAGGGAATTGTGTAATCCAGTCATAAAAAGAAAATTATTGTATGACACGGAATTTGTCAAAGTTTAGATTAATAAAAAAAAGTAGGTTATTACACTTAAAACTCAAAATGGACTAGTGTCATTGAATATTAAGCCACAAAAATATGCATGTTTACTACACACATACTGAAGTGCACGTGATGCTCATTGTTTTGCTCAGTTGCTCAGTGTCTGCCGTCTAACTAAATGAGGACATGAACACATGTACAACATCTCCAGAATTGCACATTTTAGTGTTTCATTTGAGAAAAAAAAAAAACTATCGTGATTTCATATACACACACAAATGTAAAGTTCTTTGCAGCAACCAATCAAAATAAAAGCTTGGTTTAACTTAAAGACATTGTGCCAGAAATATATTACTTTAGTTCAGTAGAATGTACGTAATGCTACTACTACTACTGCTATAATTATTCAAACTTTATTTTTTTAAGGAATCACACAATATTTCTTCCACATTTTAATTTTAATAGTAAATAAAAACATAAAGTTAGTTTAATTTTCATTAATTAAAAGAAAAGGCAACTAATGTTTAAAATACACAAAATAGAATTTCTGAGGGGAAATTAAATTCATTTATTAAATTTTAATAAATTAAATTGTTTTTACTCATTCAAATAATTATACATGCTAAAACAGAAAAAATAAGAGAGGGTTAGAATTTTATACTCTAAACGTTGTTTTTTTAAAGACTTATAAACTGATATTAAATGATATGATGAATTTCATGATTTTAATTAATTAGACATGCTTTTTGATTAATAACATTTCATTTAAACATAAAATGGAGTCCAGAAAAATGAAAATGGTGAAAGACAGAAAAATTAAAAGAAATTTAGAAAAAATAAAACTGATTTCATAGGGCCCTAAAGTACAGAATATTTTGATAGGGCAACAATTGGTCATACCAACAGGTTCCTCTATAGGCACAAACAACCTGCCATCTTGGCCTCTTGAGAGCCACACTATGATTCTGATAAAACACAGAAGACCACTGACATTTGTGTGCAGACACAGTCCAGCTGCGTGTGTCATGATCCTGGTCTTTTCCCCTGTCTCTGTCTCCCTCTTGTGATCACTTTTACTCACTCTATCACGCACACTCCTCCGCTCATTATCACTTTCAGCTGTCTCCCCTTTCATTCCCTCACCTGTCCCTCTTTTGCCCTTGATTGTCTCTGCTTCTTATTCTCTCTTTCTAGCCCTGTCTCATTGTCGGATTATTCGATGATCTTACGTGAGACACACCTGTTCCCAAGTCCTGTCCTGCCTTGTCCATGGATGGTTTTTGTCGTTGTTTCTACTGTGAGTAATTTTGTCTTTGGACTGCGTATTATCCAGCTGTGCCTGTTTGCAGAGTACCTGTGCTGCACCTGTCCTTGGCCTTTCACACCGTCGGCGACCTCCTCTGTTTATGGACTGGGTGTTGACATCCCGGGGCCCCTGCCTCTGCCCTCGTGGAGATTTGTGTTTTTCCTTAGACCCGGTCTTCTGGCCATTTCTGTTTTGGGCTGAAAGAAGTCCGTGATTTTTGTTCTCTTTATTCTGAGAAAGACTATTTTCTTTATTAAAGACTGTCAATTGCACCCCTCCCTGGTCTACCATCGTTCTTACCTGCTAACAGAATAATCCGACCAGAAGATGGACCAGGCGAGTGGTAATCCACTCCAGCGTGCGGTGGAGCTCCAGGGTGCTCTGCTGGGGAAACATGAGGAGGATTTATCCACCACGAGACGAGCCGTAGAATCCCTGACCGCCCAGCTCTCGGGTCTAACTCAGCAGTTCCATCACTACCATCATGAGACCACTGCAGCAGCCGGACAGCGCGACCCTTCTGAGCCACGCATAAACAACCCTCCGTGCTATTCCGGTGAGCCTTTACAATGCCGAGCCTTTCTCACCCAATGCGAGGTTGTTTTTTCTCTCCAGCCGTCCACCTACGCCAGGGATCGATCTAAGGTGGCTTATGTGATTTCTCTTCTCAATGGACGGGCTCGAGAGTGGGCAACGGCGAGCTGGGAGGCAGGGGTAGACTGCGTCTTTAAGTTTTCTCGGTTCAAGGAGGAGATGATCCGAGTTTTCGACCGGTCTGCACATGGTGATGAAGCATCCCGCCTCCTATCCACCTTGCGCCAGGGGAGGAGGTCAGTCACAGACTTTTCTATTGAGTTTCGTACTCAGGCCACTACTAGTGGATGGAACGGTCCAGCACTAATCTCCCGCTTTCTCGAGGGCCTCAACTCGGAGATTAAGGATGAGGTCGTTGTCCGAGAGGTTCCTGACAATTTCGACTCCCTAGTCGAGCTGGCTCTTCGCATCGAAAGACGCTTCGAGAGGCGACGGAGGGCTCGCGGATTGGAGGCTTCGTTACTTCCCCCTTCCACAGCTACTCGTCCACCACTGCCCTCTGCTGCTAATCCTGAGCCGATGCAGCTAGGGGGGCTTCACATATCTACACGGGAACGCCAGCGCAGGATTATGGATCGTCTATGTATGTACTGCGCTGCTGCTGATCATTTTGTCTCCAGGTGCCCAGTAAAAGCCAGCGCAGGGTTGCTGGCGAGCGCTACATCATGTTTCTCTCCGTCTAAGTCCTGCACTTCCCTTCCCGTTCACCTCCGCTGGCTGGGATCGTCTGTTTCCTGCTCAGCATTACTGGATTCGGGGGCGGAGGGGAACTTCATTGATGAGACTTGGGCTTTAAGACAAGGTATTCCCCTCTTAGATTTGCAAGACTCCACCCCCCTGTTTGCCCTAGATGGTAGTTCCCTTCCTAGGGTACAGAGAAGGACTTCACCATTGACTCTTACTGTTTCTGGAAAACATAGAGAGACTATTTCTTTTTTAATTTTTCATTCCCCTTTTTCTCCCGTGGTTTTAGGCCACCCGTGGTTAGTGCTTCACAACCCCCAGATTAACTGGGCAGAAGGCACTATTCTTTCTTGGAAATTGTCCTGTCATGTTGATTGTCTGTCTTCTGCTGTGCCCCCTGTCTTGCCCGTAACTGTTTTTCAGGAGGAGCCAGGTGACTTGTCTGGG
This sequence comes from Carassius gibelio, assembly GCF_023724105.1. NCBI lineage: Eukaryota > Metazoa > Chordata > Actinopteri > Cypriniformes > Cyprinidae > Carassius > Carassius gibelio. The sequence goes on from NC_068392.1 coordinate 21,385,328, forward strand.
GTTCCGGAAGAGTATCACGATTTGTGGGAGGTCTTCAGTCGTTCCCGGGCCACTTCTCTCCCCCCTCATCGCCCGTATGACTGCAGTATAGATCTTCTCCCAGGTACAACGCCCCCCCCGTGGTAGACTATACTCATTATCCGCCCCCGAGAGGGAGGCGCTCGAGAAATACCTTTCTGAATCACTGAATGCGGGTACCATCGTTCCTTCCTCGTCTCCAGCGGGAGCCGGTTTCTTCTTTGTTAAGAAGAAAGATGGCTCCCTGCGTCCCTGCATAGACTATCGGGGTTTAAATGATATCACTGTCAAGAATTGTTATCCATTACCCCTGATGTCCTCTGCCTTCGAGATCTTGCAGGGAGCTAAGATATTCACTAAGCTCGACTTGTGTAACGCCTATCACTTAGTACGTATAAAGGAGGGGGATGAATGGAAGACCGCGTTTAATACGCCCCTCGGACACTTTGAATACCGGGTTCTTCCATTCGGATTGGTTAACGCCCCCGCGGTTTTTCAAGCCTTAATCAATGATGTCCTACGAGTCATGCTCAATGTTTTTGTTTTCGTCTACCTAGATGACATTCTGATTTTTTCGCCGTCTCTCCAGGTGCACATCCAACATGTTCGTCGTGTTCTTCAGCGTCTATTAGAGAATCGACTTTATGTTAAGGCCGAGAAGTGTTCTTTCCACGCTCCCTCAGTTATGTTTCTGGGCTCGATCATCTCGGCAGAAGGGATTAGTATGGACCCTACTAAGGTCCAGGCTGTTACCGACTGGCCCGTGCCCGATTCCCGTCTCGCACTACAACGTTTTCTCGGGTTTGCTAATTTTTATCGTCATTTTATACGTAATTTTAGTCAAGTAGCCGCACCCCTTACAGCTCTGACCTCAGTCAAGTCCCAGTTTAGATGGTCCGCTTCTGCGCAGACTGCGTTCGACACTCTTAAATCGCTTTTTACTACCGCACCTATCCTTCTCACCCCTGACTTCTCTAAACAATTTATAGTCGAGGTCGATGCCTCTGAAGTAGGGGTCGGGGCAGTGCTATCCCAGCGCTCCTCTGCTGACGGCAAGATACACCCCTGCGCCTTTTTTCTCTCACCGCCTTTCTCCTGCTGAGCGCAATTACGACGTAGGCAACCGCGAACTGCTCGCCATCCGTCTAGCGTTAGGCGAATGGCGACAGTGGCTAGAAGGAGCTCCCGTTCCTTTTATCGTCTGGATAGATCACCGTAACCTAGAATATATCCGCAAGGCCAAGAGACTAAATGCTCGTCAGGCCCGCTGGCATTATTCTTTACCCGTTTCGATTTCACTATCTCGTACCGTCCGGGTACCAAGAACGTCAAACCTGATGCACTATCCCGTCTTTTTGAATCCTCTGCTTCTTCTGAGCCTGAGGAGATTATTCCCCCGGGTCATGTTATTGGCACGGCCGTCTGGGGAATAGAGAGGCTGGTTAACCCTCTGGAGTCTAAGGGTATTTTTGGGGCCTTGAGAAGTTTTGTCATGCCCTGACATTTGTGCTTTTTTCAGTTTCTTATAAATATCTAAATGGCTAAAGTCTAATCTCACTGTAATCAGCACAAACTGGGCTATAATAATATGTGAAATGCATGCATGTACATGATTGTATTTTTGAGAAAAAAAATGTTATGCATGGTTAGTGAAAAACTAAAAATGTTAAATCACTTGAATAAGGCAATAAAACACATACATAAAATTGGTTGCCGGAAAAGTTGAGGACTGGAGCTTGTAGCCTAGAATTTTTCTTTCTGAATGATGTGAAAATCATCTTGTTTACTCACTCACAGAAAACAATATATTGATTTAAATTTTCTAAAACACTTTTTGTTGGTAAAAGTCATATGCGAGTAGGCGTCAACTATCATGAATATCATTGTGATTTACACCTGAGAAGACAAAGGCCTGCATAATGAGCTGCATAATGAGCCTCTCATTCAACTGTGCCACTCTGAGGGAGGACTTACAAGAAAGAATGTGAGAACAAAATAAAAGTATATTATTTTATGTTTGTAGTTTATTAAGAATATATTTAATTATCCCACAACATAATTTAATATCCACTTGGGGGAGCAGTTAAACAGTTTATTAGGAACAATCAAAGCTGACTTTCAAATTTTTTGGCATCCTTTCTCTAGTCACACAATCCTTCAGAAATCCTTTTAACAATCTTATTTTCTACCAAATAAACCCCATTTATTATTATCATCATTATTAATGTTGAAAAGAGCTGAGAATATTTTTCAGTTTTTTTTAGGGGGAATAAATCGAAAGAACTGCATTGTTTTTTACATTTGTTAGAGTTATCTCTATTTGTCACATTTATATTATTTACATCAAGCTTTTGAATGGTATAGTATTGTATATTGTTATTGAAACTTCATAATGTTTCACTTGATTATACATTTAGTCAGGAATTATAGTTTGGAAAAAGTATTTGGAAAAAGTCTAACTAGTAAAATGTTTACACGTTATGTGAAAACTAGTACAAATAAATAAAAAGAGACTTACTCACGTTTATGATCTCTGCTGAATAAAGTGCTTCAGTCTTTTTTCTGAGGAAATCCATTTCTCAAATCCTCAACCACATCACATCCTTTTTGGGGTGCTTTATGTCTTATTCCTCTCATCGCGAAGCAAACAGTAAAATAAAATAAAAACTCGAAGAATAGTCTGGCAGCTTTTTCTTCTGTGTGGGCGTATTCAAGCCGCGCGCTTCAGTTTGAATCTGAATAGCGCGTTAAGCGCGGGGGCGTGGTCACATTAGATATAATGAGCGGAGATATGAAAAACAGACATTGCGTTGTTTTCATATGGATTACTTTATCTCAGAATATTTGTTTTCGGCAGCACTTGTTTAGTTTAAAAGTAGACATTCCACGCTTTCTATAGATATCTCTCTCATGTCTCTTCGTTGAGTATTCACGGAGTTACAGTTCATTTTAATGAAATGTTTGTACATGACGATCAGCGGAGACAAAGACTGTAGACAGCACACCTTGTGTGTTATCTTTATTTTATAAGTGCACAAAGGTTTTTTGTTATTATGTCTGTATCCAAAAAAAACTAGACCCTTTACAGATTCGATTGATGTATTGCTCTTATCTGTACGATTAAAACTGAGAGTGTAATTTAAGTTCTTTTCGGGGTTATCAGGTGAAAATGACTCAAAACGCATATATGCGTTAATCGACTCGAAAGGGTTAAGCGTTCCCTTTCTCGTGTCATAGTTCCGCGCAACTGCCCTAGGGGGCTGCTTTTTCTAACTGTGGTAGATCATTTTTCTAAGTCGGCCCATTTTATTCCTCTCGCCAAACTCCCTTCTGCCAAAGAGACCGCCCAGATCATGGTTGATCATGTTTTTAAGCTACATGGGTTACCCACTGATACTGTGTCTGATAGAGGCCCCCAATTTTCTTCTCAATTTTGGAAAGAGTTTTGTCGTCTGATTGGGGCATCCGTTAGCCTTTCGTCCGGGTTTCATCCCCAGACGAACGGCCAAGCTGAACGGACCAATCAAATTGTCGCCCGTATGCTCCGCAGTCTCACCCATCAGAATCCTGCGTCATGGTCACAGCAACTCTCTTGGGCCGAATACGCCCATAATTCGCTCCCCTCCTCTGCTACGGGTCTTTCGCCCTTTCATTGCTGTCTCGGTTATCAACCTCCGATATTTGCGTCCCAAGACTCTGAATCTAATGTTCCGTCCGTGCAAGCTTTTATTTGCCGATGCAAACGCACCTGGAGGAGAGTGCGATCTGCTCTCTGTCGAGCTAGAAGACGCATGACTGTTATGGCCAATAGGCGCAGAGTTAAGAGCCCTCGTTACGTTTGCGGCCAGAGAGTGTGGTTGTCCACTTCAAATTTACCTCTCCGGTCCGAATCACGTAAATTGTCTCCCCGCTTTATTGGACCATTTCGCATTGTAAGAGTCATTAACCCCGTCGCAGTAAAACTTCACCTTCCGCCTAATCTACGCCGGGTCCACCCCGTGTTTCACGTCTCTTGCATTAAACCAGTCATCCGTCCCCCTTCTCGCCCTGTGCGCGTCCCTAGTCTTGTCGATGATACCCCCGTCTACAGGGTTCGCCGCATCCTCGACATACGCCGTCGGGGATGCGGTCATCAATATCTGGTCGATTGGGAGGGGTATGGTCCTGAGGAGAGAAGTTGGGTTCCCTCCCGGGACGTCCTGGATCCTTCACTCATCGATGATTTCCTCCGGACCCGCCAGTTGTCCTCAGGAGCGCCAGGAGGCGCTCGTTGAGAGAGGGGTACTGTCATGATCCTGGTCTTTTCTGTCTCTGTCTCTCCCTGTCTCTGTCTCCCTCTTGTGATCACTTACTCACTCTATCACGCACACTCCTCCGCTCATTATCACTTTCAGCTGTCTCCCCTTTCATTCCCTCACCTGTCCCTCTTTTGCCCTTGATTGTCTCTGCTTCTTATTCTCTCTTTCTAGCCCTGTCTCATTGACGGATTATTCGATGATCTTACGTGAGACACACCTGTTCCCCAGTCCTGTCCTGTCTTGTCCATGGATGGTTTTTGTCGTTGTTTCTACTGTGAGTAATTTTGTCTTTGGACTGCGTATTATCCAGCTGTGCCTGTTTGCAGAGTACCTGTGCTGCACCTGTCCTTGGCCTTTCACACCGTCGGCGACCTCCTCTGTTTATGGACTGGGTGTTGACATCCCGGGGCCCCTGCCTCTGCCCTCGTGGAGATTTGTGTTTTTCCTTAGACCCGGTCTTCTGGCCATTTCTGTTTTGGGCTGAAAGAAGTCCGTGATTTTTGTTCTCTTTATTCTGAGAAAGACTATTTTCTTTATTAAAGACTGTCAATTGCACCCCTCCCTGGTCTACCATTGTTCTTACCTGCTAACAGCGTGACTGTGGTGATGAATCTGTAATGTTTATAGGAGCTTATGATTGACAACATTTAGAGGAAAGGCTGTTTGCCCATCAATCTGCAATACGGGCACAAAGTGATGCCTGCAGAGATGACAAGGAAGAAGCGGGTGACATTTCCTTCACTGAAACTTCACTAAAACAACAATATCATTATGATATAACATTGCAACATTTAAAAAAAAAAGAACATAATTTTTTTTACAATTTGTTAATTTTTAAAATGTAGGATAGTCTACAAGAACAAAAATTTAAAGAAGACCTTTACACAAAGGATCATATGTATGCTATTTTTATTAAACAGTAAATAAATACAAGGCCTATATATATATATATATATATATATATATATATATATATATATACATAAATTATTTTTTATTAATTAATAATATGTTATGTTTGTTCTTGTAAAAAATATGTGTTTATTCTTTAAAAAAAACAAGGGAAAAAATAAGGGACAATCCGAATATTTTTTTGCTTTACCTATTTATGTAGGCTACAAAAAAAATAAAAAATAATAATAATAAAAAAAATAAAATAAAATAATGTCATTAAAGAATACCATTGGCCTGAGTAATTTTGACCATTATAGAATTGTGACTTTAAAGATTAGTCATTTAGGTGGTAAAAATACTGTGAAATTAATAATGGCATGGATGTTAGAGCATAACAACTGAAGGTTTATGAAACATTAGCCAATAAAGCAAATCTTTTTAAACAACGGAACTTAAAGTTGTGAACTAAAATATTATTTCAACCATACAGCATGTGAATAAATAAAATGCATAACGTTTCTGGTGTTTGGATTTGTACTTCAATATAATGAGCTCCAAGTTTAAGAATAGCCCTAGACTCGTTTCTCTCTCTCTCTCTCTCTCTCTCTCTCTCTCTCTCTTTAACAGCATTAGCTCAGTGAAATACATCTTCCTTCCGTTAGAATGAATGTTTTCCTGCTTGCTAAATGTTGGTCTCATGATCAATAAGTTGTATTTGCCTCAATCTGATTCAGTAAAGTCAAACCGCAGACCCACGCGCTGTGAGGCGGCAACAGAGGATTCCGCTTGGTCTTAAAGCCTTCCGCAAACATCAATGATCACAAATAACAATGGGTCTCATTCATTAATTTTTGCTTACAATTTTCTTATTTATACGCACATTTGAACTTCTCACGAGAACTTTCCGCCTAATTCACAACACGTGCGTACGCACATGAGCTTGTTCTTAAACTCGTTCTTCTGTTAGTGAATTTGGAGTCTTCTAAATTAGCACCCGTGTGCACGAGATCAGTAATTAGCATAATTCAAGCCCAAACCAGCTCCATATAAGGGCTTTCCACAACGAGGCACTTGTACAGAGAAAGACAATTATGGCACCGAAAACAAAAGACAAAGAAAAATAACTTTAACGATAATGAACATGAGATTTTGCTGTCGGAGGTGGAAGCCAGGAAAAAAAAAATATTTAAAAGTGTATCCACTGGCATAACAGGCACAGGTAAAAAAGAAGCATGGGTTATAACACAGGCTTGGAGATAAAGTGGTATAGGGTGAGAGCAATTGGTGATGTGGCTTAGGAGTGGTTCCTGTGAGCATAAATCAATGAGGACTTCTCTGGGCAACCTAAAGTGACTGAACAGCCATTCGTCACTCTCCGCGAAAATATCTTTGCGCTCTCTAAAGACGTGCTCTCTCCTTAGAGCACGCGCCGCGATGTCTTCAAGCAGTACCAAGTGTGCCATGCCTCTAAACACAAGATGAGACACATTAATCACCGTTTATATAAGGATAGATCAGGTGATTGTTGTTTGGACCTCTAATATATATATTAGATGTCCAATACATATATATATATATATATATATATATATATATATATATATATCTATATATATATATATATATAAATTGGAACTGTAATTATAATTTATCAATAACATCTAATTATATATGGTTCTTAACAAATGCTTATAAGGCCCCGGTTGTACACATGATTATTGCGTACGTGTAGTATAAGTTGTTCTTGAATCTTTTCGTACATTTAGAATAAATTTTAGTACGAAAGTTTTTGATGAATCATGATTTATTCGCGAAAACGTCCATACGCACATTTCACGCAAAAATCTGTGCCTACGCATATTTAGTGAATGAGACCCAATGATTTTCGTAAAATAATGATTAATTATTAATTGATGATTTGTTATTATCATTATGGTCTTGTGAAAATAATAATATGGGCTGCAAGAAAATTAAGAATACAAAGAGTAGTGCTGCTGAGTGCAGGCATGTTTCAGCCCAGTAACACACCGTTCCTCAGAGCCAAAACACAGACCGAATTCTGTTCAGCTGGAGGGGGTTGGGTTTTGGATAGTTATTCATGGCTTGTGGGGTCGAGATAAAGGTGTGAATTGCTCTTTCATATGGACAGTGTCTTATGAGGCTTTCACTTGTTGAACCGGTTTATATAGGACTGTTGTTTAGGTTATATTCACAGTGCTGGCTCTCTCCGACGAGAGAAATACAACATTCACACATTACACAATTTGTTTTCGTTTAAAAACGTATCAAGCTTTCTTTAGATATATTTTTAATGTATGTGATACACCATGATATTATGTTAATGAGGCAATGCTGTTGTCGGGAATTTAACCCAGCGCCAACTATGGCAAGAAATATAGACTACGCCACCCCGGAAACTGGCCGGGGACCTACCGGTATACAAATGTATCACCAGCACACAGATACGTAGTGGCTGAGACAGATATCAGACACAGTACACAGAATTCAACAATTTATTCAAAATCACTAATTTATATATACAAAATTGATTATTTTAATAAGCACTAAAAAAAGGGATAGGCATGGATCATAAAAATATGAAAGACAAACAATTTTCCGATTTCAGAACTGGGGGACTCAAGTTACTTATCCAATGAACACAGCAAACACTTGTGCTCTAACCACACAGCATCATCACCCACGTTTTGAACACCGCAAACCTACAGCCGCAACACCACCACACACGACACTGGCTAGGACTGGTACCCCAATTCTGAAGGGAAAGGAAACAGAACAACATAAGAAACAAAATACCCACATTCATACACAGTCACATATGCACATCAGGTTATTATTTGTCAGAAACACTTATCACTCACTGCCTGACGGAAACAAGGACACCAGGTCACTGGCAATCCTCACTCACTGGTACTCACAGACTGTGGGCAACACAACAGGTTGTGACATGTCACAGTATGCATACAAACAAAATAAAATAAAATACAATCTTAAGTAAAGCAATTCAAAAGAAACTAGTCTGACAGAGAAACGGCAGTTAAACACAATGGTTGCGTCAAACACTTAATGATTCGTTTGTAATTACCCCCCACAAAGTTAAAGTCAAATTAGTTTGAGGGCAATGAGTCACTTCAGGCCGGGAACGCGAGCGGTTCCGGTTGTCACGGTAACCCCCCAGTGCGCTACAATTAAGTCGGTCAATTTGATCAAAGTATGCAGTACCACAACATTCACCGTCCAGTAAATGGCAGAAGAGTAGTTGAAAGAATTAGCAGGCACAATGAAGGACAGGTCACCCCGCCCAGAAGCTCTCCGGTGCCGAGACTGAAACGCGTGCAAATACTCTCAAATAGACCACAAAAGCCTGCTGCAACACCTCCTGGCCCCCCGTGTCACTAAAAACACAAAACGTGTTAAATGCAAAATTTACCGCCTCAGGATCCCCAGCAAACACCTACATGTACACCTATATGAGACATACACATGTGACATACCTGCAGATAATGACTCACACCGACCCGCGCACTCACTGGCGTACGAGTTGGAGGTTTGTAGAGATAGAAGTTTATCCGCATCTAAAAAAATCTCTCCTCAGCCACACTGCTGGACATAAACACGGCGCACACAAGATGACATCATGTCCGTGACCCCAAATGACATGCTACCTGGATGTCAATCACATCCCCTTTTATACAGGTGGAATGTACCACTTTCCCAAAAAAATGGTTGATCATATCACTACAATCCACCCCCCCATTAGTCATCGTAGTCCCAACGATGAACAACTCTGCTAATCCCAAGGTCTAAACCAGGCCACCACGGAGTTAGCACCCACGGTAGACGTGACAGAGATTTGATTAGCCTCACTCCCTACAGCTCGTGGTAAGCGGTACAGGTTTGAATGCTGGCCTGCCCCTACACGTCCAGTTCGTCTTGGGGCCCGTCCAGATATATTGGACATCCCCAAAGCAACGGATACGGGCTCTGGATGTAAACTTGCACTACTCTCACCTACCCCTACTGCAGGCCTGATAGCCAAACTCTCGACTCCAGAGGCAGGAGTTAATCCCCCTTCGGAAGGAGCTCTACTCACCTCTGCACCCCTCTCACTTACTGGTGGCGCTTCCACCACATACGCTACATCGCCATCCTCCAATTCATCCTCCATTTCATCCTCCATCATCAAGGGTGCTGATCGTTCAGACTGATCCCCCAGAGATTCCGTCAGAGTCGGACTGCCACAAACACAGGGTTTTAAAGAGGTACGATGAACATGGCGGAGCTTACCAAGGTCATGTACAGGTGCTACCGTATACACGGACCCACCCCCCCGGGGTGCCCGAACTACCTGATATTTTATCGAGCTCCATAAATCCTGGATTTTATGTCGTCCCAAGAATCCATGCTCTCGCAGATAGACCAATTGGCCCTCCGCCAAAGGCTGCTCTCTAACCCTTTGATCAAACTTGGCCTTACGATTTAGAGCTGCTGCTTGCAGCCGCTCTCGGGCACCCTCAAAGGCCACTTGGAGACGAGCCTGATGCTCTTCCACCCAATGGTGGATTCTACCAGACACTGGCTCTTGCACTCGGCCAAGCAAGAAATCCACCGGCAGTCTCGGCTCCTGCCCAAACATCAAAAAGTAAGGGGTTTCACCCGTGGCCTGGTGGGGAGTTGTATTATAGCAGAATATCACCTGGGACAAACCCAGTGGGCAACGTCCGCAATAAATTGTGCAAAGTCCGGTTAAACCGTTCGCACTGGCCATTACCGGCTGGATGGTATGCCGTGGTGTGAGACTTACCCACCTGATAGAGGCTACATAACTGCTGAATGAGATGGGATTCGAAGTTCCGGCCCTGATCAGAATGGATCCGCCCCGGAACTCCAAACTTATAAAACCACTCTTCCACCAAAACACAGGCCACGGTTTCTGCTCGTTGATCACGAGTAGGTATTGCCAATGTGAATTTACTAAAAACATCAGTCATAACCAGCACATTTTCGTGCCCAGAATGGGAAGGCTCCAAGACTGTGAAGTCAAGGGCCACGATCTCGTTTGGACGGGAGGACAGCAGATGTGCCATGTAACTCCGAGCAACTGGTGCAGCCTCCTTGGCTTGCTGACACCGCTCACATCGCTGTACCCAATGTGCTACATCGGCCGACATCCCTGGCCAATAGCAACGTTGTCGCACCAACTCCAGGGTTCGTTCAATGCCTTGATGCCCATGACACTGATGTAATTGGGTCAGTACCTCAGTCTGTAACACAGCAGGCAGCACCAGCTGTAGCACCTCTTCACCGCTATCGGGACGGCAAACCCGTCGATATAACAGGCCGTCCTGTTCCTCCAGACGGTCCCACTGCTGAAGCAGCACCAAGATCAGCTTGGACAATTGTCGTCGCTCTTGAGGCCCTGGGCCTTGCCCTTGACGCCAATACTTAAGGGCTGCACCAATTGTGGGATCCTCCTCTTGCAACAGCAACAGTTCGGGCCCAGATCGACTTGGCAGCGCCTGCACAGCCCTCACATTGGTGGGTAAGGCTGAACTTACAGTGGTGGTCCGCCTCAACAGTTCAGGGACTAACGTTCCTAACTGACTATTGCCTTCCAAAGGCTGCCCTCCTGAAGGCAACCGTGATAATGCATCCGCATTCCGGTTGGACATACCTGACCGGTACTGCACCTCAAAATCAAAGGCTGCCAGCTCAGCCGCCCACCGCTGTTCGGTGGCGCCCAATTTTGCGGTTACCAAATGACTCAGCGGGTTGTTATCTGTGCGTACGATACAATGATGTCCCAATAAGTATTCACGAAACTTTTCGGCCATGGCCCATTTTAAGGCCAAAAACTCCAGCCGCATGGAGCTGTATGTCGCAGTATTACGCTCCGCTGAACGAAGACTCCGGCTAGCATAAGCCACTGGTCTCACCTTGCCATCAACCTCTTGGGACAGCACCGCACCTAGCCCTACATGGCTGGCATCGATCTCCAAGATGAACGGAAGTTTAAAATCTGCATATGCAAGGATGGGTGCGGTAGTAAGTTTTTGTTTCAACGTCCGAAATGCTTGTTCACACTGTTCGGACCACAACGCCCCCAACTCCTGTCTACGATTACTCACCTTCCCTTTACCTGCCTCGGTCACTAACCGATGCAACGGCGCTGCTATCTGGGCAAACCCTTCTACAAATCGCCTATAGTAGCTAACAAAACCTAGAAAGGTCCGCAGCTGTGACACAGTCTTGGAACAGGGCCACTGAGCTACGGCCTCGACCTTACCAGGATCTGTAGCTACTCCTTGGGACGATATTACATGTCCCAAGTACTGCACCTCTTCCCTAAAAAAGGCACACTTTTCCAGCTTAACCTTGAGGCCAGCAGCTCTTAGGCGTTCCAGTACCATCCTTAACCATTGCAGGTGGTGTTGCACGGATGAGGAATAGACAATGATGTCATCAAGATACAACAGGACAGACTGGTGTCGCTGATCGCCAAAGAGCCGCTCCATCAAGCGCTGGAAAGTGCCTGGGGCATTGCACAGGCCGAAGGGCATACGGTTCCATTCGTATAACCCAAAAGGTGTACAAAAAGCGGTTTTATAACGATCAGATTCAGCAACAGGGACTTGATTATACCCGCTGGCCAGATCTAACGTGGTAAACCAGCGAGACCCTGTTAAAGAATCTAGTGTCTCTTCAATTCGCGGCAATGGAAAGGAGTCTTTTCGAGTCTTAGCATTTAGCTGACGGTAGTCTACGCACATGCGTAGGCTACCATCCTTCTTCTTAACCAAGACAACTGGAGAGGCATATGGACTGCAACTTTCACGAATCACTTGCGAATCTAAAAGCTGGCTGATATGGGTCTTAACCAACTCATATTCGGATGGAGGAATTCGTCTATAGCGTTGTCGGACTGGAGTCTCGTCAATTAGCGGAATTTCATGAGACAGGAGGTCAGTACCCCCGACATCCCGCTCACCAGTGGAAAACACACTCTGGAATTCCAAGAGGAGAGCCCTTACCTGTTCCTGCTCCTCGTCCGACAACCCAGAAGTAGGGCATTTTTAACCTGCCCTACTTCTGACGCAACGATCGTGTCACAGGTCGTTATCTGAGCATTTGCCAGCGATACCTCGGTCAGCCCAACAGGGGAGTCAACTAGACACACTTCCCACAACCTCCCAAGAATGGTTGTGGGATATAAAACAGCATCAAGAACCCCAACATTAATGACAGGCACAGAAACTGTCCCACCCTTAACACGCACTAAGGATGGGGAGGCTAATAAGCCAGCTGGCAACCCAGTCTCAAGGGGCTCAAATAACACAATCTTATCACGAAATATGGATGAGCACGTTGCGGTTATGAACTTTAAGGTGCCGCCTGGAAGACGACACACTCTACGACCCCGGACTTTTACATTACCCCCGCAAGTGAGAACACCATCAACCCTTTGGCAAGTTTGAAAAGCCTGAGACAATTCCACCTCATTCGTCATTAATGGCAACTCAAACAGGGTGGATCCATACTGTCCGAGAAGCTCCCTGTAGCAGCGCCCAAGAACATTCATCCCCAGAATACCAGGGATGCTAGGGCTGCCACCTGGAGGATCACGAACCACAAGTATTCCACACTCTGATACCACGTGACCACACAGCTCAATGTCCAGTTCCATGTACCCAATGTAAGGAATTTCGAGTCCATTGGCGGCTCTGAGCTGCAACCAATGGCATGACTGTAATCGATCCTGGCCCCACGGTTCAAACCAAAGCCTAAAACAACTTTCTGTAATGGTTGATACCATGGAACCAGTATCTAACAAACAGGGTACTGAGACACCCCCCATGGAAACAACAAGATGTGGGCATGGGGAGACTAAACGAGACACGGATATGTCATCCTGTAAAACACGGGAGCCACGCATACCCCCAACCGAACTGTGACTCTGCAGCACGGTGGGGACTAGTTTCCTGACTGGTTCGGGAAACTAGACCTAACTGGCCTTGCGTCGCTGGACGAATCAGCCTGGGAACGAGTAGGCGGGCCGGGAGAATGATGTCGCCAATTACACTCACGGGCAAAATGACCGGGCTGCTGACACCGTCGACAAATCACAGAAGTGGGACGTGGCGAATGACCACGTAACTGGGTACTTTGGCTTCGGGTTATAATTTGAGTAAGCTGGTCAAGCTGCTTTTGCTGCTGATTAAACATTTCCCGTAATTCAACCAATTCAGACGGGCGATCCCCATGCTCTGAACGAACCCCAGTATCGCCTTGAACCCCACATTGAATTCCCCGCACCAGTGGAACAGATTGACTTCGCCCCCTGGCACCACCCGGCATCCCCTCTCGTTCCCAGCGAATAGCTTCCCCTCGCACGTCCAACAGTGTTGCAGCAGGCTGACGTCTAACCAGTTGTTTTAATTCTCGACGTAATGCATTATCTAACACACCTTCAATGAATTGGTCTCTTACTACACTGTCTGCATTTGGGATGGTATGTGGGGCTTGTCGTTTAAGTCTATCAAATAGACCCAACAATACCAGGGAGAACTCTTGTAGTGTTTCTCCCTCCAATTGTCGGCGCGAATAAAAAACCTCCAGCAGAGCAATATAGGATTCTGCACAACCACATAACTCACGCAGTGCTGAAATAATTCTTTCTGGATCATCTTTATCAATGCTGGGTCGATATTTGATTTCATCCCGAGCCTCTCCTTCGAGATGATCAAACAAAAAGAAAGCTTGTTCAGCAACAGTCATGGTTCGCATACGCATACACGCCTGAGCTTCTTCGACCCACTCTTCAATGCCTACACCAGACCTACCATTAAATTTTGGACAACGCCGTTCACGGGGAATAAACACAAAGCGCTCAACGGTACCGACATTTGGGTCGACAGAACTAGGAGTTACCGGCCGTGACACACTACTAGAGGCTGCGCCAGGATCAAGCAACTCAACCGGTGCCCGTTCCTGTCGCAGTCTCTCATTATCAGCCTTCAACTGAGCCACTAGTTCTCTCATTTCCTGTAATTCAGCCTCCATAGCTAAATTTGATTAGGGGTACTTACCAGACGAATCTCCACTGTATTGTCACAACTAGAAAACACAAAAAAAAAAAAAAAAAAAAAAAAAAACAATGTCTCTGAATCTGTACAGCAGCCACAATACCCTGCCGACCATACGCCAAATGTGGCAATGCTGTTGTCGGGAATTTAACCCAGCGCCAACTATGGCAAGAAATATAGACTACGCCACCCCGGAAACTGGCCGGGGACCTACCGGTATACAAATGTATCACCAGCACACAGATACGTGATGGCTGAGACAGATATCAGACACAGTACACAGAATTCAACAATTTATTCAAAATCACTAATTTATATATACAAAATTGATTATTTTAATAAGCACTAAAAAAAGGGATAGGCATGGATCATAAAAATATGAAAGACAAACAATTTTCCGATTTCAGAACTGGGGGACTCAAGTTACTTATCCAATGAACACAGCAAACACTTGTGCTCTAACCACACAGCATCATCACCCACGTTTTGAACACCGCAAACCTACAGCCGCACCACCACCACACACACGACACTGGCTAGGACTGGTACCCCAATTCTGAAGGGAAAGGAAACAGAACAACATAAGAAACAAAATACCCACATTCATACACAGTCACATATGCACATCAGGTTATTATTTGTCAGAAACACTTATCACTCACTGCCTGACGGAAACAAGGACACCAGGTCACTGGCAATCCTCACTCACTGGTACTCACAGACTGTGGGCAACACAACAGGTTGTGACGTGTCACAGTATGCATACAAACAAAATAAAATAAAATACAATCTTAAGTAAAGCAATTCAAAAGAAACTAGTCTGACAGAGAAACGGCAGTTAAACACAATGGTTGCGTCAAACACTTAATGATTCGTCTGTAATTACCCCCCATAAAGTTAAAGTCAAATTAGTTTGAGGGCAATGAGTCACTTCAGGCCGGGAAAGCGAGCGGTTCCGGTTGTCACGGTAACCCCCCAGTGCGCTACAATTAAGTCGGTCAATTTGATCAAAGTATGCAGTACCACAACATTCACCGTCCAGTAAATGGCAGAAGAGTAGTTGAAAGAATTAGCAGGCACAATGAAGGACAGGTCACCCCGCCCAGAAGCTCTCCGGTGCCGAGACTGAAACGCGTGCAAATACTCTCAAATAGACCACAAAAGCCTGCTGCAACACCTCCTGGACCCCCGTGTCACTAAAAACACAAAACGTGTTAAATGCAAAATTTACCGCCTCAGGATCCCCAGCAAACACCTACATGTACACCTATATGAGACATACACATGTGACATACCTGCAGATAATGACTCACACCGACCCGCGCACTCACTGGCGTACGAGTTGGAGGTTTGTAGAGATAGAAGTTTATCCGCATCTAAAAAAATCTCTCCTCAGCCACACTGCTGGACATAAACACGGCGCACACAAGATGACATCATGTCCGTGACCCCAAATGACATGCTACCTGGATGTCAATCACATCCCCTTTTATACAGGTGGAATGTACCACTTTCCCATATCACTACATTAATTAAAAAATTATACATTCATTATCAGGTAAAAATTAAAGTGATGAGACGGCACCTCCCTGTCATTAATGCACATTAATAATTTTTGAACACTTGAATATGGTGATTTTCACCTGCTCCAAGAGCGCTCCATCATGAGTAGCCTACAATTCATGCCAACAGCCATATAACTGCATATTCAGCAAGAATTCATGTTAAACAGATTTAGCTTGATCAGAAGGTTACAATGACTGCAAGAGTCCAGCGGGATGTTAAGAGTTTGTTTCTTTTACTGATTATTTTCGGGTTAAAGAATGATTTAAACAGATTCACACTCAATCGCTTTTGCAATAATGCGTTCAAACAAATGTAATCTTACAGTGCTACATTGTCAGCATGCTATCTGATTTTTTAATCTTGAAGAAGTTATTCGATCTGTTTAGATAAAATAACTGACAAAAATGTACTGTTATTTTCATCACAAACAAAATTTTCACAACAGAAAGCAGCAATTAAAGATGTAATGCTTACAATGTTATTAGTTTGGCATGTGACATAGGGAAACAAGTTTACACATAGCTTAAGCCACTTTGAAACTCTCCTGTTATTTAATTAGTATCATTATTTTATATGCTATGTTATGAACATAACATTTCAAACATACTGAAATACTTTATTCACTGGGTGAAGGCGGAGCGTGTTTCTGGTATCAGTGCGCGTGGAGGGGAAGTTGTTGCTTCTCACAGACTCTGCTGCGAGTGAGAGAGATGTTTCACCTGACTAAACGAAGACTACCGCGGGGACACAAGCACAGCACATCCGCCAAAAATCAACCTGCAGCAATGCTCGTTCATCGACTCGCCAAGCTTTACTTTTGTAGGTCGCATGGCAGTAAATAATTTGATAATATGACCATGCAGTCAATACAGATATTTAATAAAAACATTAAAACAAGCAGGGCTGTAAAATAAAACAATAAAAAACGCACGCCAGATCTACACACAAGTGGAACGATCCAACAAAAGACAGCAGAACCCAGTGATGGATAAACTGGACACGATCCCCATCAGTGAACTGATGCTCGTTCTGTTTATGATGAAATGTTCTGACACTGTGTTCAGATGATTGGACACTACAGTGTGATGTCATCAAGTTTAGACACACTTTTAGCGCAGTGGGGCACGGTTGACAACTCTCGCGTCCGGTGTAGACACACAGAAAGTTTCTGCTCTATTGACAAACAAGTTAAAAAAAATAAAAAATCTAAACCAGTGGCATAACGAGATGGAAATATAAACTAGAAAATATATTAACAGGTCCTCCGTCCATGACACTGACTCACTGCTGCGCTGCCAGTTTTAATCTGAACAGCTCTTAAAGCTAAATGGATGGTTAGATGCATGATGGGCTAGTATTAAAAAAAATAAAAATAAAAAATATAGGTCTTTCCAGGTATAACAGTACTGTTTTTTTAAATCATCTTGTTGTTGTTATAAATTTGACAGCTAAATGAATGATAAAGAACTATATTAAAACTTGTTTTGTAAAATTTCTTCGTCATTTGAATATGACTTAAAAATCGGTTTAAATCATAAATCAGATTTTTTTTTTCAAAAAAAAAAAATAAAAAATAAAAAATAAGGGATTTTTTTTAGGCCATATGATATTACCCTACTTTAAAAGCAAGTAAAGAAGGTTCCCTTTAAAATTACTTTAGTTGTCAATTACTAACGCTTTTTTTTACATCGTGTGAATGTTGTTGATTATAATGAGAGAACTTGAGTTTAATCGTGAGGATGTTTTATTAATACTTTAGAGTTTCAAAGATTTAATCGTGCCGGTTTAATTTTATTCGTTTATTGTACCTAAATAATGGGAATGAAATTATACAGTGCTTCACATGTAAACATGCAACAATTTCTTAATCAGTTTACAGACAAATGTCTTTTTCCCAATAAGTTATGTCAAAATAAAGGACAGGTAACGAATAACAAAAATGCATGTTGTTTTATTAAAGGAAAAAATGTATTTATATTTAAAATATAAATTAAAATATAGGCACGATATATTAAAATATTGACATTTTGCATATTAATCCATGTAGCCTTCCCCCTAAAATAGGCTACCACTTTTAATGCTCTGATGCAAAGTAAATAATATATATTTGAATAATATAACGCATAATTAATATAATATAAATAATACTGCACACCTTTTAAATGTGTCAAATCTAAAATATGGTTTAACACTAGCACTACCGGAATTCTATAACTACTAGGACTGCCAATAGCGGTCATTTTGACTGAATGTCATTTTTGTCATGTTATATTTACCTCAAAGCTTCTATGGTCATGTTTTATGAAAAATGTGGGGTAATTTAAGCATACATAATATAATATGTTTGTGATATTATTGTGTAAGAGCTACTAGACCTCCCACAAAAGTGCATGCCGCAATTTGCTTTCCGCAATTTGCATCCGGCAGTTTGTTTATTTCATGAAATATCAGTTTCGTCAGGGCTAACATAATAATAATAATAATAATAATGCTGTTGTTGTTGTTGTTGTTAGAGGCTATCTCATTATAATATTGAAGTGGGTAATTATTGATAACAGCCAGGATTGTATCGATAACATACTCCTTAGACATACCAGTAGCAGATGAAATGACAGTTGTCGAATTTGAAGTGTCCACTCTCCTTTTTTTACAAACCGGAATTATCTCTGAATCACTCTCAGAATCAGTGTCAGACGAACTGTCAAGAGACCAAGAGACATCGCTCTCTGCTCCTCCATCAGACTCTACATCATCAATGTTCTCAAGCAAGGATAAAACCTCAGTGACAGTCATTTTCTTTCTTGTTGCCATTTTGACGGTAAAGCTAAGTTTTAGCTTAGCAAAAGCATACAAAACTGCCAGAGAAAGGTTGCTAGGCAACAGCTACGCACATCTTTAACGGCGGGAAAAAGCACTGAGGAGTGTAATATGTGCGGTCAAATTGACCGCTATGGCCATTCAAGGTAGAAATACTCAGAACTCTTTTGTGTTTTGTAATTTTAATAAAATAACAATGTTAAAATAAAATTTACATTAATTTAAGAAAAGTCATGGAACCGTAGTTATATGGGTTTTATTTCAACAAAGTTATTACATTGCAAATCTTTAAAACAGTCAAAATGACTGCCTTGGTAGTTCTAGTGTTAATACCATGTAGCTTAGAAAATATAAGCACAGACTCGGGCACAGGCTTGACATTTTTCATGCTTGAATTCGTTCTAAGAAATGCACATAACTTCATAAATACCAAACTTTCATCTGTGAATATTAAATATTAAATATATTAAATATTGAAACTATAGTGTTTTTCTTTCATTTTCCGTGACTGAAGCAGTCAAATGTAACACATCAGTGAGGCAAAACTGACATCTATTTGCGAAAATGTGCTTTAATGCGCTTGTTTGATAACTTGTGCGGCGGTAAAAGAGGCGTTTTCGATGTCTACTTAGTGTATGTAAACTGTAAATTAGCGATTTCAACCACATAAATAGAAGACCAATTAAAGAAAAAAGGTAAAAGAAAAAGTTTTTTTTATGAAAGTTACAAATTGTCTTGTTTCTATGTAGACAGATCCTTGTGAGGTCCTTTTAGGAATAACTCTAGAGGAAACTGAATGCCACATTGTGAATCCCAAACCTTTAGATCAGTGTAAGACTAGAATGGAAACAGAGACAGTGAACATCACAGATTTTCCAAACTCTAATTTCAGATTACTGCCTTAATCGCTTGGCATAGACTCACTTTTGAGTTGTGCAGTTCAGTCAGTGTACTGTTTGAGTAAATGAATTACTCCGGGATATTGGTTTATTTTAACTAAGGGAGTGTCAGACACATTAAAAAAGTTAACAGCTTAAGTAATTAGTGGATTAATGCTTATTTGAGACGCAAACCGTTTCAAACAATTCAGTTTGATTTGGTGAACTGGTTCAAGAAGAACTGGTTAAAGAGCCAGTAAGATGAAAATTCTAAGCTTCCTATCACTGTTTATAAGTCCTGTACATTAGGTTTAAATCCATACAAGGTTAAAAAACATTCTTATTTTGTCAAAATATAATTTTAAAATTACCTCAATTCTCAGAGATCCCCAAACGGTTCGCGCGAAGCTGTTCAAAAGATTCAGTTTCCTTAAACCCCACCTTTCGGTTGCATACTGTGTTCTGATCGGTCAACTGACATAGTTTTGATTGGTTGTTCCACACACAAATTCACGGTAAACAATGCGTTAGCATCTGTTTGGGGTGAATTATGTCTTATTCCTCTCACCGCGAAGCAAACAGTAAAATAAAAAACTTGAACAGTCTCGCTGCTTTTTCTTCTGTGTGTGTGTATTCAAGCCGCGCGCTTCAGTTTGAATCTGAATAGCGCGTTCAGCGCGGGGGTGTGGTCACATTAGATATACTGAAGGGAGACGTGAAAAACGGATATCGCGTTGTTTTCATATGGATTACTTTATCACAGAATGTCTGTTTTTGGCAGCACTTGTTTAGTTTTAAAGTAGACATGTCAAGCTTTCTATAGATATCTCTCTCATGTCTCTTCGTTGAGTATTCACGGAGTTACACTTCATTTTAATGACGTTTTTTGTAAATGAAGATCAGCGCAGACAGGCTGCAGACAGCACACATACTGATAAGACGCTCGGGAGAAAACCAACACATAACTTCATAATCATACTTTGCGTTGTGATTCGGAGATGCTCGTTGGTGTAAATAAAGTTGGTAATGAACCCTCTTTTATGGCCAAATGCTTTGAAAATCCCGCCTTGTACTCACCGAGATTAGAAAAGCAGTCATCAGTGAAATGATCTTCTGATCTTCATTCTTTGGCAGTGAAAATAAAACAAACTTGCCTTTACAATTAAAAACACACTGTCTCCTCAACATGATGCTATCACACCAACCAGAGGGTCTTTGTGGGTGGGGGGGAGGGATTCAGGTCAGAGGTCAGTTTCTCCCAAGACGGTAGGCGGAGATTATTATGCAAAGTGTTCCTAGTGACGTACATAGAGATGGGCAAAAGATTTGAAATCTATAACGACTCGTTTCAGCGATTCAGAGTCGACTCCCTACTTTAGAAGCCAATAACTTTATAAATCGGGCACTTTTTGGTTTAATTACTTTGCACATTGTTTACACTGATGGACAGCTACATCATACACTGTAATACAGGTAATTTTTGATTTCCCATCTGTGTGGCTCTTTAAATCGAATGCTTCGTTCGCGAACCGGACATCACTACAGTGCAGTGTTGTGAACGTGTCACAACAGACCCGGGAGAGAAGACAATGCTTAATAAAGTCATAGTTTTTTATATATTTGGACCAAAATGTATTTTCGTTGCTTCAACAAATTCTAACTGACCCTCTGATGTCACATGGACTACTTTGATGATGCTTTTTTACCTTTCTGGACA
Source organism: Carassius gibelio (assembly GCF_023724105.1). Lineage (NCBI taxonomy): Eukaryota > Metazoa > Chordata > Actinopteri > Cypriniformes > Cyprinidae > Carassius > Carassius gibelio. The sequence continues at coordinate 21,406,617 of NC_068392.1, forward strand.
TGGACAGTATACCGTGCATAGGTTTTCAATGGAGGGGTAGAAAGCTCTCGGACTAAATCTAAAATATCTTAAACTGTGTTCCAAGGATGAACGGAGGTCTTACGAGTTTGGTTATCAATGACATCATTTTCATTTTTGGGTGAACTAAACCTTTAAGGTCAATTTGCCAAAGAGTTCTGAAAGGAAATGCAGCTCTTATAAATTACAATTCACAAAGTTATTGCATTTTGCTTCTGTTTTATGTTCCAGGTTCTCATGAAATACTTGTGACAAAATGCAGACTTCCCCAGTCTGCTGTCCTTGCATGACCCGAAGGCTCTAGAGAGTGTGAAAACTGCTCTGCAGAAATTCAATAAAGAATCTAATCACAAATCTTACTTTAAACTGTTGGAAGTGGGAAGGATCAGCACACAAGTTATATCTCTCAAACTTGGGTTAAGCTTACATAAAGAAACTACTTGAGTGGAAATGCTTCTATTGACACAAGCTCAATTGCATAAACCATTTCAAGGCCTTGATATATTCACGGAAAAATTTCTTCTGAGAAAACAGCCGGTAAAAAGGTATCTGATCATAGCAATGTGGATTTGGTTGGTAGTTCTTTTGCAGAAAGTTAATTATTACACTTGAACTGTGTTTTACTCGGCAGTTAGTTGAATTAATTCAATGTTCCCAGCCAGTCAGATTCACCTACTCATTACGCGATTTCGGCATGGTACTAACTCACACTGTACGAGTAGATTGCATGCGATGTAAAGCCAAAGTGACCAATTTCAGAGAAAACGTTTATACCAACCCACCAAACCCCAGGAAGGAGAGAGACATTGTGGGTTAGAGGTTACAGCAGGAGTAGTTATCAAAAATTGTTGGGAAGCCTACACAGATGTTGGTGCATCTATCATTATGAGGACTTTCTATAAGTGTAATGATTTTTATACTGAGCAACAGAACTTTGTGTGTGTTTGTGTGTGTTTGTGTGTGTGTGTGTGCGCGCGCACAGCTGTGTGTGTGCACTTTGGATGGGTTAAATGCAGAGCACAAATTCTGAGTATGGGTCACCATACTTGGCTGTATGTCATATTGGAATAATTTCTTAAGGATCATTTAACACTGAAACCTGGAGTAATGATGCTGAAAATTCAGCTTTGTCACCACAGAAATAAAATTCTGGTTTAAAGTATATTAAAAAGATAACCATCACTTTATCATAATATTACTGTTTTTACTGCCTATTATCATTACCGAAATCATGAACCTCATTTCCGTAACCTATGTATCATTACCGCAACATGCATTCTTTTAAGATTTATTTAAGAAATTGAAAAATAGTAGTCTGCTTTTAAATGTATGTGCAGAATCTATACATTATGTTCTTTCAGGTTTGCCACATCATTTTGAAAATATTTCAGTTTTTAATGAAAAAATTTATAAAAATGGGTTGCAAAATGCAGAAGGTGTTGCGGTAATGAGAGAAATAATTGAAAAACACATAAAAATGTTATTATAAAAATATATTTTATACCAAAGTTTCAAGTAACTGTGCATGACTGTTAATAAACCATTTTAAAAAATGTGAAAATGTATTATTTTTCCCCATGGCACTGGACTTTTCAGAGTGTTACGTTAATGAGATTTTTAACGACATGTTTTGGAAAATATGTTCAAAAAATTGTTAAATTGTCAGTAAAACTTATTTCAATTTATGGTCACCGACACTTCAGACCTGGCTCTTAATGCTTAAAAAGAAAATTTGTTGATACAAACATTTTTTTAAATGTCATATATGAAATCTTTGAAACTACGATTTCGTGAGAATCACCCAAATGTGTTGGTCTCTTCCGGCACTTGCTGTAACTTCATTTCTTAATTTTTTATTTTTTGTCATAACTTCACTGAAAGCTCCTCCAGGGGCGGTGTTATTTGGGATAAATGTACAACATTGATCTCAAAACATAACACAAACTCCTCCCTTGTCTGCCAAGAGCCAATTAAGAGCCTGTCTGTTTTGCCATGTCATTCTACTTGTTGCATGCACTTGGTCGCCTAATAAGGTTAACGCCTCATCAGTATAATTAATGAATCTTTGTTGATTATAAGAAATATAATTTATCCACTCTGTATTTTTGTTTGGTGTGATCCAAACCAGGATTGACTCAAAACCTCCTTTTATTTCATTTCTGGCCTTGAATTTATTAGGAATTCCCCTTGGCTGTCCAATTGAGTCTAAATATACATTGGGGTCTGGCTCGTATCCTCTTTTAATTCTATTGTCTTCCTTGTTTGTGTTCTGTTCTGTTCCCCATTGTGTCATGTTAACTTCTTGAAGTAGTCGTACTTATACGTACTTACACATATACCTTTCCATCCAACTGGTAAAGAAGACAATAATATTTCACTTCCACAAATCCAAAAGAAATCTGCTATTATTAATGATTGGTCTTCATAAATTTCTATTGGAGGTAAGGCTATAGTTTGATTTTCACATTTTTCAGGTGCTATCTTACTTCCTTTAGTTGTTCCAAATGCTAAAAGTTCTGGAGCTCTAGAAGGAACTCCTGTTTTCCAAGAATTTTTCTCATCTATATACCAAATAATAGCACATCTTCCTTTGAATTTACCCACATCTTGGGTTCCTTTTGGTTTATGGAAACACTCATATTCTTGTTTATAATCTATGCTATACCATTTTGGAATCTCTACTTTTTTGTTTTTTAATTTTTATATTTTGACCGATATCTGAATACTGACACCCGGAACCCCAGAGTGGTCTAAAGAAATAATCTGATAATTTAGGATTTCCTAAAAATCCTAGGCATTCAGCAATACAATATGGCCTGGTAAAATCTGTTAAGTGACAAAAGTTTCTCCCAAATTGGGCACATTTTCGGTAGTCATATGGATTTGGTATGGCTATTAATTTGTTTAACGAAAATTCAGATTCAGATTTATTCAGACATTTAAACATTTAACAAATAGTTACATAAAATCAACATAAAGTCTGAAATGGAATAGGCAGTTTGCCTAATGCATTTACAAAATGTAATCAGTAAAGCTGCCAATGTCTTAAACATGGAGAAAAACAAAAGAAAAAAAAAAACATCACCAACATCACCAGCATCCATTTACATCTTTAGCATCCATTCTCAATGTATTTTTTTATAATTGATTTCTTCAAAAGAATTTTAAATTTAATTAAGGTTTTACAGTCTTTTAGCTCTTGGTCCAACTTACTCCATACATTAATCCCAACAAAAGAAACACAATGCTGCTTTGCACTCGTTCTCACATATGTTTTTTGAAACATTTCTTCCTTTCGGAAATTATAAACACAATCTCGTTTTTGGAACAATCCCTGGATATGCACTGGTGACCTATTATGGCTTATATTATACATAAATTGTGCTGTTTTAAACTCGACCAAATCCTTCAATTTTAGTGTTTTTAGTTTAATGAAGAGCTCATTTGTATGGGCCCTGTAATCCACTTTATTCACAATGCGGATAGCTCTTTTTTGAATGATACTTATTGGATTAAGATTGGTTTTATAAGTGTTTCCCCAAACTTCTAGGCCATAGGTCATGTACGGGAGAACCAGGGAACAGTATACAATATATATATTTTTTTCATTTAAAAGTTCTTTAACTTTGGATATTATTGCAAGAGATTTACATAACTTTGACTTGATGTAGTTTATATGGGGCTTCCAGCTAAGCTTATTTTGTAAAAGTACTCTAAGAAATTTTATTTCATTCACTCGTTCTATCTCAGTATAATTTATTCTTAAATTTATACCCACATCAATAGCACGATTTCCATTAAGGGTTAACTTATTAGAATCAAACCACTTCTTTAACAATGATCAGAAAAAATCAGAAATCAGAAATCAGAAAGAGCTTTATTGCCAAGTTTGCTTACGCATACAAGGAATTTGTTTTAGTGACATAAGCTTCCAGTACACAGAGACAACAACACAGAGACAAAAAAAAAAATAAATAAAAAAAATAAAAAAAATTACACATTAGCAAATAAATAAGTGTATAAACAATTGTGCTATAAATGATAATGGAATAGGATTGAGTGAGATGCAGGAATGTTCTAGTATGGAGGGTTAACAAATAAATATAAGGATATTGCACGTTTATAAGCATAAGTAGAGAACATTTAACTGTTCATGAGGTAGATTGCCTGGGGGAAGAAACTGTTCTTGTGCCTTGCTGTTCTGGTGTTTGCGGCTCTGAGGCGCCGGCCAGATGGCAAAAGTTCAAAGATGGGGTGACTTGGATGTGAGGGATCCAGAGTGATTTTCTGAGCCCTTTTCCTCACTCTGGATGTATACAGTTCTTGAAGGGTGGGCAGGGGAGTACCAATAATCCTTTCAGCAGTCCGAACAGTTCTCTGTAGTCTTCTGATGTCTGATTTTGTTGCTGAACCAAACCAGACAGTTATTGAAGAACAGAGGACAGACTCAATGACGGCTGAGTAGAACTGTTTCAGCAGCTCCTGTGGCAAGTTAAACTTCCTCAGCTGGCGAAGGAAATACAACCTTTGCTGGGCCTTTTTAACAATGGAGTCAATGTGATTGTCCCACTTCAGGTCCTGAGAGATGGTGGTTCCCAGGAACCTGAATGACTCCACTGCAGTCACAGTGCTGTTCATGATAGTGAGTGGGGAAAGTGTAGGTGGGTTTCTCCTAAAGTCCACGATCATCTCCACTGTTTTGAGCGTGTTCAGCTCCAGGTTGTTAAGACTGCACCAGACAGCCAGCTGCTCAACCTCTTGTCTGTAAGCAGACTCATCACCGTCCTGGATGAGGCCGATGACTGTAGTGTCGTCTGCAAACTTAAGGAGCTTGACAGAGGGGTCTTTAGAGGTGCAGTCGTTGGTGTAGAGGGAGAAAAGCAGAGGGGAGAGAACACATCCCTGAGGGGCACCAGTGTTGGTGGAGCAGCTGTTTGATGTGAATTTCCCCAGTCTCACTAACTGTTGCCTATCTGTCAGAAAGCTGGTGATCCACTGACAGATAGAGCTAGGAACAGAGAGCTGGGTCAGTTTGGTCTGAAGGGCTGTTGGGATGATGGTGTTGAATGCCGAACTAAAGTCCACAAACAGGATCCTCACATAAGTCCCTGTTTTGTCCAGATGTTGCAGGATGAAGTGCAATCCCATGTTGATTGCATCATCCACGGACCTGTTTGCTCGGTAAGCAAACTGCAGGGGGTCCAATAAGGGTCCAGTGATGTCCTTCAGATAAGCCAGAACCAGTTTTTCAAAGGACTTCATGACGACAGACGTTAGAGCCACAGGTCTGTAGTCGTTAAGTCCTGTTATCTTGGGTTTCTTTGGAATGGGGATTATGGTGGAGCGTTTAAAGCAGGAAGGCACTTCACACAACTCCAGGGATCTGTTGAAGATCTGTGAAAAGATGGGGGCCAGCTGGTCAGCACAGATTTTCAGACAGGCTGGTGTAACGCCATCTGGGCCTGGTGCTTTTCTTCTTTTGTTCTTCTTGAAGACCTGGCGCACATCATCTTCACAGATTTGAAGAGCAGGAGGTGTGGAGGGTGGGATTGCAGGATGTGTTAATGGTTGTCTAGGGAGATAGTCAGAATGGGTGTTGGGGGTTTCAAATCTGCAATAAAACTCATTCAGGTCGTTAGCAAGTCGTTGATTAGCCTCAGTACTAGGGGATGGTGTCTTGTAGTTCGTGATGGCTCTTAGACCTCTCCACACTGAAGTTGAGTCGTTGGAAGAAAACTGGTCTTCCAACTTTTTAGCGTAGGTCTTTTTAGCCACTTTGATCTCTTTGTTCAGTGTGTTCCTGGCCTGATTGTACAAGACCCTTTCCCCATTTCTGTAGGCATCCTCTTTGGCCTGACGAAGTTGTCTGAGTTTTACTGTAAACCATGGCTTATCATTGTTGAATGTTAAATAAGTCCTGGTAGGAATGCATACATCCTCACAGAAACTAATATAGGATGTTACAGTCTCTGTGAGTTCGTCCAGATCGGTGGTAGCAGCTTCAAAAACACTCCAATCAGTGAGGTCAAAACAAGATTGTAAATCCTGCTCTGTTTCGCTGGTCCATCTCTTCACAGTCCTTACTACAGGTTTAGCAGATTTAAGTTTTTGCTTGTAGGATGGTATAAGATGAACCAGACAGTGATCAGAATGTCCCAAAGCTGCTCGTGGAACAGAGTGATATGCATCCTTTATTGTGGTGTAACAGTGATCCAATATATTACTGTCTCTGGTGGGACATGTAACATGCTGTCTGTATTTTGGCAGTTCACGGGAGAGATTGGCTTTGTTAAAGTCCCCAAGAATGATTAAAACAGAGTCTGGGTGTTGTTGTTCTGTGTCTGTGATCTGATCCGCAAGTTTCTGTAAAGCTGAGCCCACATGCGCTTGCGGATGGATGTAAACACTGACCAGAATGAACGAATGAAACTCCCGCGGCGAATAGAATGGCTTGCAGTTGACAAACTGCATTTCTAGATCAGGACAGCACATCTTCTTTAACACAGTTACATCTGTACACCACCGTTTATTGATGTAAAAGCATGTCCCGCCACCGCGCGATTTCCCAGTTGATTCTGATTCGCGATCCGCTCTGAACAGCTGAAAGCCCGGCAGATGGAGCGCGCTGTCCGGTATGGCGTCATTCAGCCAGGTTTCCGTGAAACAGAGAGCAGCAGAGTGAGAGAAATCCTTATTTGTCCGAGAGAGCAGAAGGAGTTCGTCTGTTTTGTTAGGTAGAGAGCGGAGATTTGCGAGATGGATGCTAGGCAACGGCGTCCGAAATCCGCGCTTCCTGAGTCTGACGAGCGCTCCCGCTCGCTTCCCCCGTCTGCGCGTCCTGAAGCGTTTGATCAGCGCCGCCGCTCCTCCGATAACAACATTCAGTAAAACGTCTGAATAATTAAAATCCGGTAAAAGATCTTGTGGTGTGTTCTGCCGAATGTTCAGCAGTTCATCCCTGGTGAAACTGATCGTGTTTGTTAAACAAAAAACAGGAAAAACGAACAAAAACAGCACAAACACAGGAGAGCCAAGCACTGAAGCAGCCATGTGCGGCGCCATCGAGTACACAAGATAATTGTTTTTCTACTATATCTATCAATGCTTCTAAATTTTTACCAAAACTAAGCATGCTGGTGTCATCAGCAAATAAAATAAGGTTTGATGTTTTTGAAACTAAACAAAGATCATTTATATACATAAGAAACAAAAACGGACCCAACACTGACCCCTGTGGCAACCCACAAGTAATTGTCAGCAGCTGGGAATCATTGCCATTGGTGTGGACATTCTGTGATCTATTCTTCAGATAAGTCTGGAGCCAAGAAAAGGCCACTCCTCTAGTCCCATATCTGTACAGTTTTTGAAGTAACAATTCATGATTCACTGTATCAAAAGCTTTGGTTAGATCTAGGAACACACCGACAGCATATTGTTTATTGGCTATAGCATTTGATATTTTTTCTACAAGGTCAACTAATGCTAAGGTAGTGGTCCTATCAGGTCTAAAACCATACTGCTGTTCACAAAGAATATTTTGCTTATCTACATAACTGAATAATCTTTTATGAAATATCTTCTCCAGGATCTTGGAAAACTGTGAAAGAATGGAAATAGGTCTATAATTCGTGAATTTCTGTTTATCACCAGCCTTGTGAATAGGAATCACTTTCGCAATCTTCATTCCTTCTGGAAATACCCCCGATTGTAAAGAAAGATTAAAAATATAAGCGACTGGTATCACAACACATTCAATAATATATTTTAATACTGACATATCTAGTCCATTCCAGTCAGCTGACATCTTAGTCTTGCAGTTTTTGACAACTGAAATTATTTCATTTTCATCAGTGGCTTGAATAAATATAGTTTTATCAGTGTTTGGTATTTTACTCAAAACATCCACCTGATTAGTGTTGACTATTTCTTTAGCCAATTTAGGGCCAATATTAATGAAATATTGATTAAACTGATTTGAAATTTCATCAGATTGATTGATCAAAGTTCTATCGTTTATTAGAAATTCAGTTGGAATGTTAGCATTTTTATTTCCCTTTTTAATTAGTTCATTTAAAGCACTCCAAGTATTTTTTATATTACTTTTATTTTTCTCCAAAAGAGCACCATAATAATTACAGCACAGCAAGCAATTTTCTTTTCCTGTTTCTTTAGCTGTAAAGGCTGCCCATTTATGCCATTCATTATTTTGGGCTGTATCCCATAATGCATCAATTTGATTAATGTCTTCATCACCTTGAACATCATAATCAATGTCTCTACGATTTTTGATTATCCTTGGTTCTGTTGAGTTGATAACATTGTCACTTTTGTTCAAAGGTTGTAAAGTCAATTGAAGGGAAGTCAGGTTGCTTTCTATCGGTTGAGTTGGAATCTGCATTATGAGATGCATTAGGCATAGGATGGTCATCAGACATGTTGTCAGACTTATTCTCTGTCCTCTCCAGTTTGTCTGACAGGAGGAAAGAGCTCTCGTCAGTTTGCACTTCATCATGTGTCTCTGATTTTTCCTCATTGCTCTCTCCTGCATTGTCTGGTTGTCTGTTTAGCTTTCTTTCTACCTTTCCTGTGGGAACTCTAGTACAGTGGTTTAGATGATACCAGGTTGTGCTTCCCTCCACGTGGACTGCTGTTGGAGTAGCTCTCACCACTGTGTAGGGTCCTTCTCTCCTGGGCTCATTCCATTTTCTTCGGAATATCCTTCATATAAACTTGGTCCCCTGGAACAACTGGACAGGCAATCTCAGATTCCTCACTGGGCTCTTGTCTTTTTTCCTGTAAATAGATAGCTTTATGTATGGCAGTTAGTTTCTTCATATAAGAGCGAAGTTCCATTTGTAATTGTTCTAGAGGCAGTCCTTTATAGGGACTTCTACAATATGGCACAGGCATGGGCCGACCAGTAAGCATTTCATGCGGTGTTAAGTGCATGTTCCTGTTAGTTTGCATGCGATAGCTCATTAGTTCGAGCGGTAATGCATCAATCCAATTAAGTTTAGTACTTTCACATATTTTGTTTATTTTGGCCTTGATAACTCTATTAACCCTCTCCACTGACCCTTGTGACTGAGGTCTATAAACGCATCCTAGTCTCTGTTTTATTATTAATTGTTGCAATACTTGTTTCACAGTTTTTTGTATGAATGCCGACCCATTATCTGAACTTATTTCTGATGGAATTCCAAATCTAGGAATTACCTCTCTTGTTAGAAATGTAATTACCGTTCCTGCTCCTAGATCTGCGGATGGTACCGCCTCCACCCATCTGCTAAACCTGTCTATGATAACAAGCATGTATCTTTTGCCTTGTACACGCTTTATCATAAACGCATAATCGCATACAAGATGTTTAAAGGGGCCTTCAGGTGTTGAAATATGGCCTATTGGTGTCACAATGCCTTTTCTTACATTGTATTTAGCACATACTTCACATGTGGACAAAAATTCATCCACCATTGCATATAAATAAGGAGACCAATATCCTTGCTGTTTAATTTTTCTTACTACTTCTCCCCTTGCACAATGGTCAAAACCATGTGCATATGTAATAAGAATATTCAACAGTGAAGTAGGTGCAACAATGTGTCCTTCATGTGTACGCCAGATCTCCTGTGAGTCTTTTTTAGCTCCCCTTTGTTGCCACATTGATTGTTCATAGGGGCCTGCTTGTTGTTGAATTCGAATAATGTTATCCAATTGAGGATGAGGTTCGATAAGTACAACAAGTGCTAATACTGCTACTTGACACCCTGAAGCTTTTTTAGCTTCTAAATCTGCTGCATTATTTCCTTTAATGACATAGTCATTTCCCTTTTTGTGTGCTTGACATTTGATTATTGCTAATCGTTTTGGTAGCATCATAGCAGAAATCAATTGCCCTATTTGTTCACTATGTTGGATGGGAGTCCCTTCACTCTTTTTGAAACCTCTTTGTTTCCATACTGCTCCGAATAGATGACATACACCGTGAGGTGTTGATTCCAGATCTGGTCATAATCTAGTAAATGCCAAGGACTCATTCACACACTCATGAGGTTCTCCTTCAAAAGCCAAAGGAATTAATTCAGCTGGATTAATTGTATGGCATCTTTTAATAGTAACATCTGGATATGTGAGTAATGAGGAATAGGCTAGAATTTGAGCTTGTGTCAGAACAAATTTCCCTTGTTCTATTAATTCTACAACTTTGTGATGGGTATATATAGTTACTGGGTACCCCATAGTTATTGTGGATGCTTTTTCAGAAGCATAATACACTGCAGCTAAACCCTGTTGGTAACATGGTGGGTATCCCTGGGCTACATTGTCTAACTTTGTGCTGTAGTATGCTATAGGCTGTTTTTTCCTCCCACTACAGGTCTCTTGCATTAATCCAGCTGATGCATAACCATCAACTCTATTTGCCACTTATAGATGAAACATTTTATCATATTCTGCCATTCCCAGGGTAGGGGCCTGTTGTAATTCTTTTTTTTATTGTTTCACAGGCATCTGTGTTCCATTTTAATGGATTGCTTAAATGTTGTAATCCTGCTTGTTTCATAATTTCTCTCAAAGGCCCTTTCTTTACTGCATAGTCTTCTATCCAATCGGCACTAAAGCCAGTCATTCCTAGAAAAGTCATCATTTTTCCTACTGTCTGAGGTAACGGTGTTTTAATTATACCTTCTAATTGAGCTGGAGCTATAGCTTGTGTACCAAATGCAATTAATCTTCCCAAGTATTCCACTTGAGGCTGGCAATACTGCAAATTGTTTTTAGACACCTTGTGTCCTCCTTGGGCTAATTTTGTCAACACCTTAATTGAATCTTTGTGACATTGTTCTAGTGAGGTAGAACAGATAATTAAATCATCCATGTATTGTAATAGTGTACCGTCTATTACAAGGTCTTCTAAATCAGCCTTCAGAATCTTGTTGAATATATGTGGTGAATGTTTATATCCCTGAGGAATTCTAGAATATGTATATTGTTTATTGGCATGTGTAAATGCAAATATATATCTACTCTCTTCTGCAAGCGGTACACTGAAGTAGGCAGAGCAAAGATCAATTACAGTAAAGTATTTGGCATCAGTAGGGACATTTGTCAGTAAAGTGTGCGGGTTTGGTACCTCAGCTGGCATATCTTCCGTTATTTCATTTATTGTTCGTAAATCATGAACAAGTGGCCATCTGTTTTTGTCTGATTTGATTACAGGCATAATTGGAGTGTTACAGTAACTAGTAGTTTCTATCAATACCCCTGCCTTAACTAAGCCTTCAATTGTGTCCTTTATTCCTGCTTCAGCATCTGCCTGTAAAGGATATTGTGCTTTTCTAGGCAGACGTGCATTTGGCTTAAATGGAACTCTTACTGGATTTGCTGATTTTATTAATCCAATATCTGTGTCATGTTGAGACCATAGTTCAGTTGGTACCTGACACTCCATTTCCTCAAATAATTCAGTCTCATTTGTGTTTATTAAATCAGATGCTGTAGTCATCTGTATCACTTTCTTTTGGCTGATAACTACTTCCTGTGGAATTCCCAGCAAACTGGTTGCACACAAAATTTTGATGTAATTTTTGTCAGCTGAATGAAAAATTAATGGCTTTTCTGTTGATTCCTATTTGCTTTGTTCTGCCCTTTTCGTCATTGGTCCTAAATCTTTCGCTTCCCAACTTTTTCCTACATAAACTGCAATATACGGGACAGAGATATTTACATTGAACCATTTTTTGACAAATTCACCTTCTGGTATGTTTAAAGCTGCTCCCTCCTTACCTATGATGATGTACTGGGAGACAATCCAATCTCAATCCGCTGTCCTTTTGTTTCTTTTTGCCATTTCTGTTCTATATTTTCATCCCTTTCTTGATCATACATCATTGTGCAATGAAATTCAGACTTTGATAGCTGTGCTTCAGGTATCTGTGCTTCAATAAACTTTCCCCATTTATTGACTGTCTGTCTCACATCTTGTTCTATCTGTCCTATCCAATAAACATTTGCTTTTGGCTCTGTAACCATCATTTGTGTTTCTGTTCCTATTGCATCAATATATATCCCTTCTGGAGAACACCAGATTTGTAGTCCTAATTTACATAATGCATCTCTTCCTAACAAATTAAAAGGAGTTTGATTTGATACCAGAATGGGCATTGTTATACTTTGATCTTTTGTTTGTAGACACACTGGAGCTGTTATGGGAATCAATTGCATTTTTTCCAGAGAATCCTATTGTCTTTGCAAATTTTCCAGACAAGGGGAGATGTGAAGCATATTTCAAATTAATGCACGTTCGATTTGCCCCCGTATCAATCATCTTCGGAGTATTTTTTCCCTCTATTTTAATCTGCATAATAGGCTCTTGATCAGCTTTTGTTGATAAAATTGGAAGCTGACTCTCCCCTTTAGGATTCTCTGGGCACCCCTAATAGCCTGGATTGGGACCTCCCCAAGGGTTTACTGGGCCCTGCACTGAACCCTTAGTAGGCTGTTGCCAGCTCATCTCCCTTCCACCATGAGGTTGCTGTGGCCATTGATGAGTTGGACAGTCAGCTTTAATGTTCCCGGGCTGTCCACAGCCCCAGCACAATGGTGGAGGCCTGTCTCTGCCTCTGCTTCTGCCTCTTTGCTGTATGGGGTTTTTTCTCCATCCCATTTGTCCTGGTTGTTGAGTATAAACATTTATTATGGGCACAGGGTTCAAGTGTTCATTTGGAGGGACTGCTGTAAGTGGGCTTGACTGAATAGTAGGTTGTGGAGCAATTCCGGGAGACATTATATTCATTTGTTCTGCTGTTGCATTTGTTACTGAATCTTGAATATTTTTCTTATTTTAATTTGTGAGTTCTTCAAGCTGTAATTGAGTTAGTTTACGTTGTAACTCTTTCTCTTGACTTTTAAGTTTTAGTTCATTTTTTCTTTGTTGTTCCACTGCATGAGACACATGGTCACAAAACTCTTTGTGTGTTTTAGAAGTTAAACCGACCACATCCTCCAGCTTGCTTTTTACCGCTGGCGGCATAGCATCAATCACAGCTTGTCTAAACAATGTTGACATTAATGGGTCTCCCTCGGGATCCCCCTCAGTTTCTTATTTCCACCTTTTCAGCTGTTTTTGCACATAAGTGGTTGGATTCTCTGTGTCCCCCATCTCTTCTCCTTTCTGTGATTTAGAATTCAGTCTGATCGGATTCTCCGCACGCAATGCCTGCCATACTGCTGGGCGGAATGCATCAAAAACAATCCCATCCATATTGTGAGAGTTCACTGCTCTGTTTAGAGTCGTTGTAAGAAGAATTTCATTCATCTTTGTCCCTCCAATAATTTTAGCCAGCAGAGCTTTAACATCTCCCACTGACAACAGCTTTCCCATTGTTTCCTCCTCAAACATCCTAATGAATTTCCCCGCCCCCTCATGAATATCACGAAGGCGAGTGACAAGCCCCTCGAGGTCCTGTGAATCTCAGGGGACATACTGTCCCTGCTCACCCTTGATTAAAATTGGGAGCTGTGGGGCCAGTGGTCTAAGTGTCCCTTTTTCTCTGCCCTGTTCCCATTTACCATTATCAAATAACTCCTCTGCCTGATTCTCATCCTCACTACCATAGAACAACTTACTCTTTCCTCTCTCCAACTTATTTACCTCTCTGATCTTTTTCCCTGATTCTCAAATTTTCTCTTCCATTTCTTCTTCCAAAGCTTGTACTTGTGCTACAATATCTCTATCTTTCCTCCTCTTTTTTCTAATCCTTCCTCAAACCAGGTTTTATCTTCCTGATTAGCTTTCATTTTTTCTAATGCTGTACGTGCTTGCCTGTAACAATCCAGTTGCAAACTTTCTGCACTTTCCTTTCTGGGTTGCCTCTGTGTTTTTACAGCTGGCTTCTCTTCCTCATCCATCTCTAACTGCCCATCTAACTCTAGTTCTCCTGTTACTTCCACGGTTCCCTTGAGTATTGGGAACTCTCCTTGTACTGCCAAATAGGGGGGAGGCTCTGAAAATAACTTTTCTTTTCTCATGTTATCTTTCTCTGCCCCCTTCAGGACTTTCCTAGCCTGCTTTATACTCTTCAACATATCCTCACTTTCTTTTATAAACAGAGCAATTACTTCTTTCTCTTTTTCCCTCTTTGTTTCTCTTTTTTCTATTTTCATACTGATGCTTTTAGTTTTATAGTTTTTTATCAGAGTTTCCATTTCCTCACACAATGCCACATCAAATGTCCCTTCCTTTGGCCATTTTGTCGTCATATTTTCTGTTCTCTTCTGCCATTTTTTTGAGATTTTGTTTATTTGCTCTTTACACAGTGGATATTTTAATCAAATTATTCCCACTGGTGTGGCTGCCATATCTTTATTTATGTTATTACCACCAAACATCAACTTTTTAGTTTTATATCGTAACTTGGTTACAATCTCTTCTTTTCCTTTCACTTAATTTAACTATTTTTTACCCAGTTTCACCCTACTTTTTATTCTTTACTATGTGTCATACCTTTTTGAATTTAGTTTTTTATTCTGTTTCATGCATTTACACTTTTTTTTATTCATATTATTATTTGACTGCCTATTTTATTTACTCTATTTTATTATCACTTTTTAGATAACTATTTCTAACAATAATCCTTTATTTTTATTTTTTACTTCTCTTTCCTTTTTTGTCCACCCATTTAATACAACTTTAATGTGGAAACTTCCTCCCTTGCTCTCACTCCCACTGCACTGGGTTCAGGAATTTTCCCCCCTTTCACACAGACATCCAAAATGCAAAACTCTTATTATAGATCTTGGTTCAAACTTTATTGATACTATTTTCCTAAACTCATTCACACTTTCTACACTTTTTATTGCCAGCCAGAGTGCTTATTCTTGCATACTTTTCCCCTTTATCTAAGGGATAATCAGTCATTAATTGTCCTTTTATTATCAAGGCTCATCATACATTCATCCCTCTCAAGTGGATCTGAGTTGAGTCCAATTCTACCAGGCCACATTTAAGTGACGGTCCAGGAACGGTGCTCAACCCTTACACACCCAATACGAAATTTATTTGTTCATACATTCATCATCGTTCACACATTCATTCGTCCGGACACAGTTACATCCACACAACAAAACACAGCTCTTCCTTGAGCTCCCTCTTCCTAGAGCGTCCTTAAGGGCCCACCTATTCTGACCTTCGAGAATTTTCACTTTATTCTTTATCAAAGTGGTATCTGTGGGGCTTTTCCTCGCGATTCCTTAACTAATCTGCTTCTCCGTTTATCACTGTCCTTCCTGGGCCCAGCTATCCAATAAACACAGACCATTGCATACAATGTCTTTCTGCCTACACCATCTTTGTTTTAAATCAAGGTTACCTTCCAAGGCTTTCCTATTAATAAACCAAATATGTGCATGCAGTTATTTCTTCTGGAGTAAAACCCCTTTTTCAATTTAGATATACTATTATTTTTCTAAATTTGGAAGAGCAGATTTTAAGTTTCCTTACCACTCAGAACTGACCTCAACCAACACAAATGAATTTTATAAGAAAAAATGCTTACCTTATTTTATGGTGGCCACCCGGTTGTGTTGATCATCGGTCAGCTCAAAAGCGGCTGTCCACTCTGCTACTCTTGTCCAGTCCCATCTGGGGTGCCAAATCTGTGGTGTCGTCTACCGGTTCTCAGAAGAATCAAACTCAGTCAGGGGTTTTCTCTCAGAAGAAAAGACTTTATTTCCAGGAAAATAAAGTCGAGAGTCCATGCAAGGAAATCTCCCGAATGCTAGGTGGTATCTCCTTATATACAGTTTTCCTGTTTCTAACAGGGTGTATTCTATTCTCTATAGTTTTCCTTATGTTTACATTTTAGTTACTCCCTAGAGAGTTGAGACCTATTCGTAAAGCAAAACCCATTGTATGTATTTTCCAGATGTTTCCTATCTGGGGACAGGATGTTTTTTCTGCAGACAGGCACATTCTTTTCACACACAAGCTATATGATTATAATGGAATCTCACATATATACATATATGTGACTAGATTTAACGTGATTATACTTGACTGATACAAATCTTATTAATAAAAATCTTCCACAGTGCCTCCCGAATAATGTTAGGTAGGTTATTCCAGAGTTTAGGTGCAAAATAGGAAAAGGATCTGCCGCCCGCAGTTGATTTTGATATTCTAGATATTATCAGATTGCCTGAGTTTTGAGAACATAGCGGACATAGAGGATTATAGTGTAAAAGGAGCTCATTCAAATACTGAGGTGCTAAACCATTCAGGGCTTTATAAGTAATAAGCAATATTTTAAAATCTATACGATGTTTGATAGGGAGCCAGTGCAGTGTTGACAGGACCGGGCTAATATGGTCATACTTCCTGGTTCTAGTAAGAACTCTTGCTACTGCATTTTGGACTAGCTGTAGTTTGTTTACTAAGCGTGCAGAACAGCCACCCAATAAAGCATTACAATAATCTAACCTTGAGGTCATAAACGCATGGATTAGCATTTCTGCATTTGACTTTGAGAACATAGGCCGTAATTTAGATATATTTTTGAGATGGAAAAATGCAGTTTTACAAATGCTAGAAACGTGGCTTTCCAAGGAAAGATTGCGATCAAATAGCACACCTAGGTTCCTAACTGATTACTTAGAATTGACAGAGCAGCCATCAAGTCTTAGACAGTGGTTATTACAAGCAGAGCTTTTAGGTCCTATAATTAACACCTCTATTTTTTCAGAATTTAGCAGTAAGAAATTACTCGTCATCCAGTTTTTTTATATCGACTATGCATTCCATTAGTTTTTCAAATTGGTGTCTTTCACCAGGCCACGAAGAAATATAGAGCTGAGTATCATCAGCATAACAGTGAAAGCTAACACAATGTTTCCTGATGATATCTCCCAAGGGTAACATATAAAGCGTGAAGAGTAGCGGCCATACTACTGAGCCTTGAGGTACTCCATACTGCACTTGTGATCGATATGATACATCTTCATTCACTGCTACGAACTGATGGCGGTCATATAAATACGATTTTGCACTTCCATTAATGCCAACAAAGTGTTCAAGTCTATGCAAAAGAATGTCTTGGTCAATTGTGTCAAGTGCAGCAATAAGATCCAATAAAACTAATAGAGAGATACAACCACGATCAGATGATAAAAGCAGATAATTTGTAACTCTAAGGAGAGCAGTATCAGTACTATCATACAGTCTAAATCCTGACTGGAAATCCTCACATATACCATTTTTCTCTAAGAAGGAATATAATTGTGAGTATACCCCCTTTTCTAATATCTTGGACAGAAAAGGGATATTTGAGAGAAAAAGAGCAGCCCAAAAAATGGAACGCAGCTGGAGGAAAACAAAACTAGAGGTATTTCGTATTGCTTGGCGGCAAAGTAACCTATCCTACAGAAAAGAATTAAAAACTGTTAGATCCGATTACTTTTCTTCTCTTTTAGAAGAAAACAAACATAACCCCAGGTATTTATTCAATACAGTGGCTAAATTAGTGAAAAATAAATCCTCAACAAGTGTTGACATTTCCCAAAACCACAGCAGTGGTGACTGTTGCTCGACAGTAATGACTTCATGAACTACTTTACTTCTAAAATCTATACTATTAGAGATAAAATGGCAACCATTCAGCCATCACCTACGGTATCGCATCAGACAATGCACTATAGATCCCATGAGGAACAGTTCCACTCATTCTCTGCTATAGGAGAGGAAGAATTGTATAAACTTGTTAAATCATCTAAACCAACAACATGTATGTTAGACCCTATACCATCTAAGCCCCTAAAAGAGGTGCTTCCAGAAGTCATAGATCCTCTTCTGACTAGTATTAATTCCTCATTGTCATTAGGATATGTCCCCAAAACGATCAAACTGGCTGTTATTAAGCCTCTCATCAAAAAACACAACTTAACCCCAAATAACTAGTTAATTATAGACCAATCTTGAATCTCCCTTTTCTGTCCAAGATACTAGAAAAGGTAGTATCCTCACAATTATATTCCTTCTTAGAGAAAAATGGTATATGTGAGGATTTCCAGTCAGGTTTAGTACTGAGACTGCTCTCCTTAGAGAAAATCATAAGCTTTCGTGACGACACCTAGCAGTGGTCTATCAACTGTCCTGATAGTCTTTTTAGGCAACCCTCAGCCTGACGGTTGAGATTTCCGGGGGCCCCCCCCTTGGGTGTGGGCCCCCCACCTTTCACCCCACTTGCAACGGTCCTGTCTATCTCTGTCGCAGATGAGGGATTCACATGTGATAAATGCAGGGAAATAGTTAGGCTGACAGAGAAGATTCCAGAATTAGAGACACACATCCACACTTTAATTAAGGACAGTAAGAATGTTAGGGCTCTAGATGCGGCTTTGGATGCGTCTAGCTCAGGGATTCCTGTACACTGTTCGGTTCCGGCAACAGAGCCCCTGCAGCAAGGCAACTGGGTGACAGTGAGGCAGCATAGTCGTAGTCCGATAGTCCGATCAAAACATTAAACAGGTTCTCCCCACTCAGTGATGCACCCACTGAGAAACCTGATGAAAGTGCTCTAGTTATTGGCGATTCTATTGTACGGAACGTGAATATAGAGACACCAGCCACCATAGACAATTGTTTACCGAGAGCCAGAGCGCCTGACATCTTGGCAAATTTAAAAGTGCTGGCTAATGTTAAACGTAAATACAGTAAGATTGTTATTCATGCCGGAGCTAATGATGTTCGACTTCGCCAGTCAGAGATCACTAAAAAAAAAAAAAAAAAAAAAAATTTAAGTAAAAAAACATTAAAAAGGTGTGTGAACTTGCAAGCACGATGTCAGGCAGTGTAATATTCTCTGGTCCCCTCCCTGCTTAACGTGGTGACGAGATGCATAGCAGATTGTCATCACTTAATGGCTGGATGTCTAAGTGGTGCCCACAGAATAACATAGGTTTCATAGACAATTGGACGAGCTTTTGGGGCAGACCTGATTTGTTGAAAAGAGATGGTCTTCATCCCTCCTGGGGTGGTGCCACTCTTCTTTCTAGAAATATGGCAAATAGTCTTAGTGTTTATACATGACTAACTGGGGCCCAGGTCAGGAAGCAGACAGACTGGCTAATCCGACCGTCTGCTAGCTGCCTCATGTCACAGAGGTCAGCTAATTCTCAGCACATAGAGCAGGCATAGGCAACTCCGGTCCTGGAGGGCCACTATCCTGCAGGGTTTAGCTTCAGCCCTCATAAAAACTCACCTGCCTGTATCTAGTCTCATCTAGTAATCCCGAAAACACTGATTGCCTTGTTCAGGTGTGTTTAATTAGGGTTGGAGCTAAACTGTGCAGGATAGTGGCCCTCCAGGACCGGAGTTGCCTATCCCTGACATAGAGACTCTTTCACCTAGATATCACACTATAGAGACTGTGTCTGTTCCCCGAACTACAAAATACCAATCGTTAATGCGCATCTCGTCAGTAAAGCCGGTTCTCTAATCAGCGGAGGAGATGCGCATAACGATCGGCCAATCGTGATCGGAGAAGCCCTAACAAAAAACGTCCAAACCAAGTTAAGATTAACAATTTAATTGAAGTTCAACAAATAAAAAACAGATGCAATATTGATAAACAAATGATAAAGCTTGGCTTATTGAATATCAGATAGTTTCAGAGCACCTCGCTATCACTAGTTTTATTTTGATCTCCCCTGTCCGCTATTAGCTTATAGCCCGTTAGCATCAGCGGTGTGGTGGCAACTAACTGCGCTAACATTGCTAATACTCTATTCACACCCATTACCACTGCTGTATTCACTGTTACTTGCTTTAATGGCGGATGAATGTCTACCTGATTGCAGGCTCGAGTCCGTGGGGAAGTAGATTCGCAACCTGGAGGTGAGGCGGAGGTGAGCAGAGGAGGCGAGACGAGCCCTGGGCGATGACTTCTCCCCCTCCTGCCTTCGAGATCTCCATCCGGAACCGCTTCGCTCCCCTCCGCGAAACAGGACGCGACGATGTGATCATCGGAGACTCCATCGTCCGACACGTCCGTGCTACGTTAGCCGAAGGTAATGTGCGCACACATTGTTTGCCTGGTGCTCGTGTTCTCGATGTTTCTGCGCCGATAACTGTGATCCAGAAGGCCAACGAGAGCCCCAGAGCAATCGTGCTTCACGCCTGGTTAACGACACCCCACTGTGGCAGATGGAGACGCTGAGACGGTTTGCAGTACGACGCCCGCGTCGGCGTTCATCGTGGTTCAGTAGACTTTTTGCTTTAAATGAATGGTTGTTGTCATGGTGTAAAGAACAGAAACTGCTATTTGTTAATAACTGGAATCTTTTCTGGGAGCGTCCTAGGCTGTTTCGCGCTGATGGCTTACACCCCAGCAGAATCGGAGCGGAGCTGCTTTCTGACAACATCTCCAGGACACTTCGCTCCATGTGACTAGTAAGACAATTCTCAAATAACCATTATGTTGAGTTTTGTTCCACCTGCTTAAATGATAAAAGTACTTGCACTGTAAAAACTTTTAAGACTGTGTCTGTTTTGGACTTCCGACTTAACGATCTATGGAGTAGGACGCAACTTTCAGAGCTCCTGCACTTAGCATTAAATTACGTTCATTGGCACATTTTCGCGTTATTTTTCTTGGTGTGTGCTCTATTTAACACTTCATCTTTAACTATTGCTGAGAAAAATGCCTGCTAAACCCAAATCTGGCAATGCTCCATCTGCTGCGCTTCAGCGGCCTGCTGCGCACGCTTCATCCCCGCCTGGTAGTGATTCCTCCTCCCCTTGCGACAGTGCTGTAATGCCCGCTGCCCCACCCGATGTCAAGGAGGAGCTGCTATCATCCCCCCGCTTCATTATCATACAGACTGTATGGACATTTTGCGGTGAGCTAGAGCCCAACAAAGAATAAAGGTAGGTGATATGGCTATACATTTCTTCCCTGACCATACCGCGAAGACTGCCCGTGCCCGTGCGCCTTCAATGACATTCGCCGCCAGCTCCGTGAGATAACGTTGCCTGGGTTACGGTATGGCCTTCTTTACCCGGCTCGCCTCCGTATTACATATGAAGGTACCGAGAGAGTGTTTGAATCACCGGAGGGCGCCAGAGCATACATTAAGACATTAACCAAGTAAGAGATCTGGTTTCTTCTCAGGCAGTTTTACCATTATGGAAGTGGTATGGACTATTACGATCTTTTTAGCTAACACACTAAGTGCTTTGTTACAGCTGATGTTCATCACGTGTGCCGTGTTCTTTATTGTTGTAAATTGCGGGAGCCCGTCTTAAAGGAACACTCCGACTTTTTGGGACTTTAGCTTATTCACAATATCCCCCAGAGTTAGATAAGTCCATACATACCTTTTTCATTTCTGTGTGTTCTGTAAGTGTTATTTGACCCACCCACCGCTAGCCTAGCTTAGCACAAAGACTGGATGTAAATGGATACTGTTAGCATAGTAATCCCAATAAGTGACAAAATAATGCAAACATTTTCCTATTTACATGTTGTGATCTGTATAGTCACAGCGTGTACAAATAACAAGGCTATATGAGACAGAGACCATTTTTAATCATAGAATTACTGGGAACTATATTCTCACAAGGCGTAGGAGCACAGCTAACGTTACTTGGGCGGAGTGGTTACTTGGGCGGAGTGATTAGCCTAGCACACAAGACGCCCTGTTGATGGTTCCGTAAATAAAACAAATGACTAGCTAGACGTGACTCGTGATCATGGCTGACTTTGAGGAATTGTCAGACTCAGAGGAATTTTACTGTGTATCAAATCAAGATCCAGAACCATATAGTCTTGAGCCAGAATACACAGATGAGGAGTTACAAACTTTGGAAGTTGTAAGACAAGATGTCGAAGGGAGAATCAGAACGAACCCAGACTGGTGCTGTAAATGTGGAACATGCCAACCTATGCCGACAGAACCGAGTGCCTTTGTTGTAATGAATGGGACCGGGTTTTGCCATCAATGTCAAGGCTTGATGACAATCAAAATATTTGCGTCACTACCACGGAAGATTTCTCTGCCCTACACCCGGGAGTTGTCGTTTTTTTTCCCATTGTGACAAGATCAACTGGAAGAAACGCCCCATGCCGAGTGAACCTAATGATCAGCTGTCCACCAAGTAAGTGATTTTGTTATAATGATCACGAGCAGTGTGTTCATGACAACACAATAATAAAAATAAAGTGGATACACGGAGCCCCTATTCACGTAATAGTGTCACTACTAAGGTTATATTACATTAGCATGGCACTGTTACAGTATGGCTAATGTTAGTCATCTCAAAACATAACGGAACACTTACCACAGCAACAGGTGATCCAATTTGTCCTGTGTTTATTATCGATGGGATGGCTGTATCCTTTAGCACATGTTTCATGGTCCGTATGGCAACTTGCATTTCTTCAAAATTGTCGTCTACAGTAAAATGTTCAGAGCAAACAAAATACTTCGTGATGGTGTTTACAGGTGTGTTTGGATCTATTTCCAGAGCAAGTAGCCATCGATTCATCAGTTCAGCTTTTTGGGTTGGATCACGAGTCACGTCTAGCTAGTCACTTGTTTTGTTTACTGAACCATCAACAAGGAGTCTCATGTGCTGCGCTAATCACTCCGCCCAAGTAGCCACTCCGCCCAAGTAAGGTTAGCTGTGCTCCTACGCCTAGTGAGAATATAGTTCCCAGTATTTCTATGATTAAAAATGGTCTCTGTCTCATATAGCCTTGTTATTTGTACACGCTGTGACTATACAGATCACAACATGTAAATAGGAAAACGTTTGCATTATTTTGTCACTTATTGGGATTACTATGCTAACAGTATCCATTTACATCCAGTCTTTGTGCTAAGCTAGGCTAGCGGTGGGTGGGTCAAATAACACTTATAGAACGCATAGAAATGAAAAAGGTATGTATGGACTTATCTAACTCTGGGGGATACTGTGAATAAGCTAAAGTCCCAAAAAGTCGGAGTGTTCCTTTAAGCTTAACTGTTTCCATTAGGCAAAAGCCGGTAGCCTTGTCCTTAGGGAATTTACTCCTATTGGAGATAGCCCTTGGTTCTCCATCGTTTGGGGATGGGGTCGATGTAAGTGCTTTGGTGAGGGTGGGAGGGTTGTGGCTAATGTTCAGCCTGTTTGGCCATCCAGTTTTTGTGTGTGTGTGTGTGTGTGTATGTGTGTGTGTTTGCCCCCCCCCCTTATTTTTTTTTATTATTTTTTATTTTATTTTTTCTCTTT
Organism: Carassius gibelio; assembly: GCF_023724105.1. Classification (NCBI taxonomy): domain Eukaryota; kingdom Metazoa; phylum Chordata; class Actinopteri; order Cypriniformes; family Cyprinidae; genus Carassius; species Carassius gibelio. The sequence goes on from NC_068392.1 coordinate 21,429,901, forward strand.
TTTATTTTCACCCTCTCTCTCTGGGGTGGTGTTCTTCATTCATCTAGTTAATCTCTTAGTTAATAATCCATAAATGTCTACTAACACTGGCAATGCGGGACCCATCATTGGAGGTTCACATATTAGGTTTGTGAGTTGGAACATCAAGGGTTTGGGAAGCCCCATAAAAAGATCTAGGGTATTAACTCACTTGAAAAGGCTTAATGCAGACATAGTGTTTCTACAAGAAACTCACATTCGCAATAATAACACAGATTTTATGAATAAGGTATTTGAACATCTCCCTTCTCTGCATGATAACCTCCTCATCTTTGGAGAGGACATGAACTGTGTTATTGATCCTAGGTTAGACCGCTCCTCTCCCAAAAGCTTGACCCCATCATTAATGTCCTGTTCGCTCTCTGACTTCATGGCTAAAAATGGTTGCATTGATCCCTGGAGATTCTATAATACTACCACCAAGGAGTATCCTTTTTTTTCACATATGCATAAATCCTTTTCTCGGATTGATTATTTTTTCATTGATGCAGAACTTATCTCCAAGGTGTCACCGATTAAATATCATCCTATAGTTATCTCTGACCATGCCCCGCTGTCTTTGGATATTCAGCTCTCTCCACAATCCCGATACTCCTCACCATGGAGGTTAAATACTCTGCTCTTGTCAGATGATAAATTTAACTCTTTTATTGTATCTTCAATTGATGATTTTATCATGATCAATCAAAACAAGGCTGATCCTATTTCTTGTTCACTGCTATGGGAATCACTCAAAGCATACTTGCATGGTCAAATAATTTCCTACTCTGCACATTTAAATAAAACTCAAATAGCTAAACTTCAAGAGCCTTCAACTAGATTGGACAAATTGGATCAACAGCTAGCCACTTGCCCCTCCCCTAACTTGCTCAAAGACCTTGTTGATTTGCAAACTGAATTTGATCTCGTCACGACTACTGAGGCAGAGCGCCTTCTTTTGAGCTCGCGTTTCACATATTATGAGCATGGCGATAAGGCAAGCCGGCTCCTAGCCCATCAGTTGCATCGCCAGGCTGCCTCACGTATGATTCTTCAAATCAAGGATCCCTCAGGCACACTACATACTGACCCTAATTCCATTAACTCTGTATTCTGCTCATTCTATTCTTCTCTGTATAAGTCTGAGTCCTCTTCTGACTCTTCTGAGATGGGTGCTTTTTTGGATAGCCTCGACTTTCCTATTATTAGCCCACATGTTACCAAAGATCTTGATCTGCCGCTAACAGTTGATGAAATCAACACTGCTATTAACAACATGCAAAAATCTAAAGCTCCTGGCCCTGATGGATTCCCAGTGGAATTTTTAAAAAGATTTCAATCTAAATTGGCCCCGATTTTGCTTTCTGTATATAATGAATCTCTGCAGGTTGGCTCTCTCCCTCTTACTTTAAGACAAGCCTCCATAAGTCTGCTGTTAAATAAAGACAAGGATCCCAATCTTTGTGGTTCTTACAGACCCTTATCTCTACTAAACATGGATGCAAAAATCCTTGCTAAGGCTCTGGCCAGCCGATTGGAAAGATTACTTCTGGCCATGATTTCATAAGAGCAAACTGGATTTATGAAGGGCCGTCAGTTATTTTACAACGTCCGCACCCTTTAAAATATAATATACTCTAAAAATTCCACTATAACCCCTGAAGTGGTCATCTCAGTTGACGCTGAAAAGGCATTCGATAGGGTCGAATGGAACTTCCTGCTTGCCGTACTAAATAAATTTGGGTTGGGTGATATATTCATTTCATGGATACGCCTTCTCTATAAATCCCGAGAAGCTAGTATCTCCACTAATGGTGTTCAATCTGCTTATTTTCCTTTATCTCGAGGCACCCGACAGGGTCGTCCATTATCTCCTTTACTCTTTGTGCTGGCCATAAAGCCTTTGTCTATCTATCTGAGATCCTCCTCCATTTTTTCTGGTATTTCACATATTGGAATGGAATTTAAAATTTCTCTTTATGCGGAGGACTTGTTATTATATGTCTCCGACTCTGGCCGCTCTATACCAGTAATTTTGTCCTTTATTCAGAAATGTGGTTCTTTTTCAGGTTACAAAGTTAATATCTCCAAAAGCGAATGTTATCCTGTTAATGCTCTAGCCCTTCAACTGAGTCAGTCCGATATCCCCTTCAAATTGAGCCCCTTAGGTTTTAAGTATTTAGGAGTTAATGTTACCAGAAAGCTAACCTCTCTTTTTTCTGCCAATTTCTCCCCTTTAATGTCTAAAATTAAGTCTGACTTTCAAAGATGGAGGGACTTGCCATTATCACTTATAGGTAGGATCAACACAGTTAAAATGAACATTCTTCCCAGGTTCTTGTTTCTATTCCAAAGTCTCCCTCTATTCCTATCTAAGCGCTTTTTCAAAACTATTGATCAGGATATATCTATGGTTTTTATGGTGTGGAAAGGCATCCAGAATAAGTAAATCAATTCTTCAGTGATGTAAACTTAATGCCGGACTCTCTCTCCCAAATATGCAATTATACTACTGGGCAACACATATTCATAAAATCTCATTTTGGTCCACATCCCCATGGTGCAAGTTAGAGATACATTCATGCTGCTCATCCTCTTTGCCTGCTTTGCTCACCTCCTCTATCCTTACCAACTTCTCTGGCTTTACAGATAACCCAGTGGTAATTTCCACTCTAAAAATCTGGTTCCAATTTAGAAAGTATCTTAACTCTACTTTTCCATCTATTTATGCTCCTTTGCTAAAAAATCATTTGTTTCAACCTGCACTATCTGATCCCACATTTTCTACATGGTATGACAAAGGCCTGAAAACTTTTAAAGATTTTTATAGAGATGGTACTTTCCGTAGCTTTGCAGATTTGTCTAGTGAATTTCAACTCCTGCCATCTCACCTCTTCCGCTATTTCCAAATCAGACACTGCGCCAAATCCTTGTTTCCAGCCTTTCCCTCACCTCCCCCACTCCAATTGTGGGAAGAGTTTCTCTCTCTGGACCCCCCTCAGAAGTCATTCATTTCAAAAATCTATAACAAACTCCTGAATCATGATACCTCATCCATCACTAAAGTTAAGGCTTCCTGGGAGGGTGAACTTGGATTGGAGTTGCATGACACTTGGTGGGATGTTGCCCTCAACAAAATTCACTCTAGCTCAACCTGTGCCCATCTTACTTTGATAAAATTCAAAGTATTGAACAGGATCCATTTCTCCAAGGCACGTTTGTCACAAATTTTTCCCACTGTCACTTACAGCTGTGATGAATGCCATACCTCTCCCTGCAATCTAACTCATATGTTTTATTCTTGCCCATTAGTTTTTTCTTTCTGCTTAGCCTTCTTTTGGTAGTTCCTAGGATAGCAAAGTCCACTAAAGGAGGTAGAGCTTTCTCATATTTGGCTCCCAAACTCTGGAATAGCCTTCCTGATGTTTGGGGTTCAGACACACTCTCTCTGTTTAAATGTAGATTAAAAACGCATCTCTTTCGCCAAGCATTTGAATAATGTATCTCTTAAATTGTGATTGTGATTGTGTGTAGTTGCATCTGATCAAATGTGCATTTTTATTGATTAGCTTGGGTTAAACTAATTTTACTTTCTTGGATCAGCAGCTATGCTAATGATGTCTCTATTTTGTTTCTATGTTTTGCCATGGGATTTACATCCCGTGGTAACTAGGATGTACACAATCTCCATTCTGGATCCAGAACACCTGAGAAGAGATGATGCTGACCATCAGAGGACCTCAGATGATGCTAACCCTGAATCAACAAACAGAACTAACAATTATTGCTACATGTGTGACTGCATCATATAATAATTATTAATTAATACTATTAATAATGTTCATCGTCTAGCTGACTACGTCTTGTATTTATTTTTTTCTAAAAATTCTGTCAAACGTGCACAAACTGATAGTCACCACCATAAGCTACTACTGCATATTGTAGAAACATAATTTTCTGCAAAGTTGCTTTGTAACGATTTGTATTGTAAAAAGCGCTATACAAATAAACTTGAATTGAATTAAATAATATGGATGTGCTCTGTTTTACAGAAACCTGGCTAAAACCTGATGATTACATTATTTTAAATGAGTCTACCCCCCAAGATTACTGTTATAAACATGAACCGCGTCTAAAAGGCAAAGGGGGAGGTGTTGCTTCAATTTATAACAATGTTTTCAGGATTTTTCAGAGGGCAGGCTTCAAGTATAGCTCATTTGAAGTAATAGTGCTTCATATTACATTATCCAGAGAAACAAACGTTAATGATAAATCCCCTTTTATGTTTGTAACTACTGTATACAGGCCACCAGGGCACCATACAGACTTTATTAAAAGAGTTCTGGCTGCAGATAAAGTTTTAATAGTTGGTGATTTTAATATCCATGTTAATAATAAAAAAGATGCATTGGGATCAGCATTTATAGACTTTCTGAACTCTATTGGGGTTAGACAACACATTTCAGGACCTACTCATTGTCGAAATCATACTCTAGATTTAATACTGTCACATGGAATTGATGACGATAGTGTTGAAATTATGCAGCCAAGTGATGATATCTCAAGATCATTTAGTTTTGTGCAAACTTCATATAGCCAAAATTGTAAATTCTACTTCTTGTTACAAGTATGGAAGAACCACCACTTCTACCACAAAAGACTGCTTTTTAAATTATCTTCCTGATGTATCCAAATTCCTTAGCATATCCAAAACATCAGAACAACTTGATGATGTATAAGGAAACGATGGACTCTCTCTTTTCTAGCACTTTCTAGCTCCTCTACGTTTAAAGGGATAGTTCACTCTCAAATTAAGTTTTGATATGTTTTAGCTTACCTCAAGGACATCCAAGATGTAGGTTTCTTTGTTACCTCAGTATTTCCCATTTTGATATTTTTAGGTCAAACCGTTCTTGTCTCTGACTCATATAATGGAGGTCTATGGTCACCACCTCAACACATTGATTGCCTAATTCACAAAACGAGTGGTTTGTGTAAGAAAACAAACAGTATTTATATCGTTTATATATATATATATATATATATATATATATATATATATATATATATATATATATATATATATATATAAAAAAATATATATATATATATATATATATATATATATAAATATATATAAAGTTCTCTCAAACGTGCCGCTGTTTGTAAGAAGCGAAAAATTAGAGGAAATACTTAACAGGCATGGTAAGCTAATGAGCCCGATTAAAATTATTCCACTTGGCTGTAAAAATGCTGAGCTTAAACATGTAATGTCGTTTACTTTAGACGACAGGTGATCATGACTTTGAATTCACAGACTGAAGTGCTGAACTTCTCCGTCAAGATGAGTATTGACGGTAAAGATTACAAGATTTTTATTAGTTCTGAGACAATGAGATGTTTCACTTGTGGAGATTTTGGCATGTTCGGCAGACTTGTCCTAATAAAAACAGAGTGAATGTAAATAGCATAGCTGGCGCCTCTGCTAATGCAGAGAACAACGGGCAGATTCGTGGTAATGATTTAAATACGGCTTCGGTTTCGTCAGAGCTGTCTGTTGTTGAAAACGCTGAACTGAATACCTCACGTGAAGAAAGTGATGTGGCAGGTGGCTTAAAACATGATTCTGTCGAGTCAGTTGAGGAGACTGCTGTTAGCAGTGTCAAAAATAGGGTTTCACAGTCAGTACTGGGCCCTAGTGGAGTACAGACAGATAATGATTGCAATTGTCATAGTGAGATAAAGCAAACACAATTTCCCAAGATCACAGAAAATATTGAGGAGCCAATAGAAGAAAAAAGTTCTCAAGATATAAGTGTTTATCCACAAACTGATGAATCTGATAATGATTATGAGGATTCTGAGAGTATTGTGGATGAGAATAATAAGACTGGTGCTAGCGTACTACAGATGCAGACTACTGGTGAGGAGAGTAAGTTAAAACTTAAATAAATTAATGATTTTTTTGGATTGTACTAAAGGCCTTCGCAAGCCTAAGATTGAGACTTTTTTTCCTGATCTTAAATAGTTTTTGGCATTTGCAACAACAGTAATGAGAAAAGCTTCATATGATGAATTTGATAAACAAAAAAGATATTGTCTTAATAAAATTCTGTGTAATGTGAGAAGTGCTCTGCATTCACGTGGTAAAAAATGAGTATTACAGTAACATTAGAATTAATTTATTTTTGTTTTGTACTGATCTTTTTTACTTATAGCACCATGGCACCATTGTGTTTTGGCTCTTTAAATATAAATGGATGCCGTGATGCTGTGATAAGAACATCTCTTCTGATTATATTACTTTGAAGAATAGTAGTGTTGTGTTTTTACAAGAAACTCACACGGATGTAAACAATCAAGTCCACTGGCAGAGTGAGTGGAATGGGCAGACCATCCTAAGTCATGATTCTAGTAATAGTGCAAGAGTGGCTATCCTTCTTGCAGTTGAATTTAAAGAACAAAATGTAAGTGTTTTTTATTTCATTCCAGGCAGAATGCAAAGAGTAGATGTCACTTTGCGTGGTCTTGATTTCTAATATTGGGACAGAGTGTACAGTTTTCTTTGATAAACTTAATACAGCTTTGAGCAATGTCCAACAGGGCAGGATTATTGTTTTGGCTGGCAATTTTAATTGCACACTTGATCATACATTAGATAGGAATCATGAGGAACCCCATAGTCCATCAGCAAATTTTTTAAACAAATTGATTATTTATCATGATTCTGTGGATGTTTGTGGATGTTTGGAGAGAAGCCTCACAGTCAGTGGTGGTATAAGTAAAGTACAAGTGAAACTTTTTTGCTTGAAGTATTCTGCACATAACAAGTCTGCTCTCGAAAACAAAATGAGACAACTTGAACAAGAAATTTTGCAGTTGAAAATTGAAGAGCATGATGGGAGTACTGCTGGTGATTTAGGAATAAGGAAAACACTTCTTCAGAACTTACTAGAAGACACTAATTTGCGCAAGGTTTACACGTTTTAACTGCATGGACGCTCCAACATTGTTCTTTTTTAATTTAGAGAAGAAAGTTGTCAACAGAAAAACCTTAAGTCTCCTGAAACTTCCAGAAGGGGGTGAAACAATTGATGAACATGAAATAGCTACTCATGCGCTATTCTTTTATGAACAGCTTTATACAGCAGAACCCTGTAAAAACTGTTTCAGGATTTACCTCAGTTGACCAGAAATGATAAGTGTTCGCTTGATAAACCATTGCGAATTGACGAATTGATGATTTGTCTTCAGGCAAGGCCCCTGGCCTGGATGGTTTAACTACTGAATTTTATAGGAAGTTTTGGTAAGTCATTGGCGATGACCTGTTCTCAGTTTTTTAGAGTGCCTTGAGAGAGGTACCTTACCTGTGAGTTTGCGGAGAGCAGTGATTACTTTTCTACCCAAGAAGGGTGATCTTGCGGACATAAAAAATTGGCGCCCCATTTCTCTGCTCGGCGTGGACTATAAGACACTGTCTAAAGCATTAACCAACAGATTGAAGCTCTACATATCAACGATTATTCATCCAGATCAGTCATATTGCTTTCTGAAACGAACTATGTTTGCTAATCTGTTTTTAATTCGTGACTTGATTTCATTTGCAAAAGAGAATAAGTTGAACGTAGGATTTTTATCTTACCCTTTTTATCTTACCCTTCTTCCTTTCATTGCAAAAACACTTGAACGAGCTGTGTTTAACCAAGTCTCTACATTTCTCACACACAACAACCTCCTTGACAGCAACCAATCTGGCTTCAGAACCTATCAGATAAGTCCTTTAAAGTATCTTGGAGTGGTGAGGTGACCAAGTCACAACATCTAACTACTGGGGTGCCTCAGGGCTCAGTTCTTGGACCACTTCTCTTCTCTGTCTGCATGGCATCATTAGGTTCTGTCATTCAGAAACATGGCTTTTCATACCACTGCTATGCTGATGACACTCAACTCTTCCTCTCATTCCATCCTAATGATCCGACAGTAGCTATTTGCATCTCAGCTTGTCTAACAGACATTTAACTCTACCTTGCCAAGACAGAACTGCTTGTGATTCCAGCAAACCCATCGTTTCATCATAATTTCACCATCAAGTTAGGCACATCAACCATTACTCCTTCAAACAGCTAGAAGCCTTGGAGTTATGATTGATGATCAGCTGACTTTCTCAGACCACATTACTTAATCTGTCCGATCCTGCAGATTTGCTTTATTCAACATCAAGAAGATCAAGCTCTTTCTTTCGGAACATGCTGCACAACTCCTTGTTCAAGCTCTTGTTCTGTCCAGGCTGGACTATTGCAATGCTCTCTTGGCAGGTCTTCCAGCCAATTCTATCAAACCTTTACAATTCAGAACGCGGCAGCAAGATTAATTTTTAATGAGCCAAAAATAATACATGTCACACCTCTGTTTATCAATTTGCACTGGCTTCCAATAGCTGCTCGTATAAAATTCAAGGCATTGATGTTTGCCTACAAAGCTACCACTGGCTCTGCACTGATTTACCTAAATTTGTTACTTCAGACTTATGTGCCCTCTAGAAGCTTGCGTTCTGCAAGTGAACGTCGCTTGATTGTGCCATCCCAAAGAAGCACAAAGTCACTTTTACAGACTTTTAAATTAAACGTTCCCTCCTGGTGGAATGACCTCCCCAACTCAATCCGGACAGCTGAGTCCTTAGCCATCTTCAAGAATCGGCTTAAATCACATCTCTTCCCTCTTTATTTGACCCTCTAACTTTAACACTCACTATTCTAATTCTATTCTTTAAAAAAATCTAACTACCTTTCTAATCTTTTTGTATTCTATTTTCTTTTCATTAATTATGCAATTGTATGTGTGTGTGTATGTGTAAAGACCTCTAACACTAGCTTGCTCTATTCTTTTTTTATTCTATCTGTTTTCTTTATATTATTTAAAATCCCATGCTATGTGTACTGTGTTAACCTAACTGAGACTTGTTATAGCACTTATATATCTTTGCTCTTTTTTTTTTTTTTGATTGCTTCCACTGTCCTCATCTGTAAGTCACTTTGGATAAAAGCATTTGCTAAATGAATAAATGTAAATGTAATATAAAGTGCTGGGAAGGCTTATATGAAAAGGTGGTTGGTCGTCTGGAAAGAAAGTGACATGACATTCAGCCAAGTATGGTGACCTATACTCAGAATTCATGCTCTACATTTAACCCATCTGAAGTGCACACACACAGAGCAGTGAACACACACACACCTGGAGCAGTGGGCAGCCATTTTATGCTGCAGCACCCAGGGAGCAGTTGGGGGTTCAATGCCTTGCTCAAGGGCACCTAAGTCATGGTATTGAGGGTGGAGAAAGCACTGTACATGCACTCCCCCACCTACATTTCCTGCCAGCCCGAGACTCGAACTCACAACCTTTCGATTGTGAGTCCAACTCTCTAGCAATTAGGCCACGACTTCCTCCATGACTTCATGACTTCATGACTTCATGACTTCACGACTTCCCCTTTGGAGAGATGGAGATGGACTCTCCCTCAATTGTCTTATAGAGGGAGGGTCCTTGTTGTAAATAATCTTGCAGCATCTATGCTATGGCACCGTCTGACTGTTATTAATCCCCCAAAGGATCTTTTGAAAAGACTACAAAAGGTTTTTGTTGATTTCTTTTGGGATGGCTTCCATTGGTTGCCTTCTGGAATTGTATACTTGCCTGTAAACGAAGGAGGGCAAGGACTGATTGAACTGTCAGCCAAAGTGAGAGCCATGAGACTAAAATCTGCAGAGTCTACTTTATTCTATGGAATTTACTCCGTGGGTGTCTTTCGGGCTAGCCTTGTTAAGATCTCTGTCTGGGGTAGAGCTTGATAAACAGTTGTTTTTGATGTGTTTAAGTTGTCTAGGTCTGAAAATGATCATTATGGCCTAGACGAACCCTTATTTTTTTAACCTTTTTTAGGAAATATCTGCATGTCTAATTATATAGTAAATATGTGCATGGAAAAAGGACTCACTAAAGTGGGGCATTTGATTAACCCATCCACAAATAAATGGAGATCAGTAGAAGAAATTGCTAGTCAAGTTGAACTGAGGTCTGTGAGGGTAATGGAGCAGTTGATTTCTGCTCTAAAAGCTGCTCTTCCTCCTCCTCTCATTCAGTTTGTCAATCATTCTTTGGAGAATGAGCCTGTACAGGTAGCCTTTCCTGAGTTAATGGTGTCACCAGAAGTTTGTCCTGAAGCGATTCAGGAGGGAAAGTTGTTGAACTTTGAGAGAATCAAATGTTTACCTTTTCTAACAGCAGGCAAAAAAAGCATTTACCAAGTCTGTGTGAAAACAGCATACATTAATGATTTGCATGACAGACAGGATACTAAATGGAGAAAAAAACTGTCAGCTGTTGATAATATTTCTCCCTCCTGGAGGCTTTTTTATAAAAGTCCCCTTCCAAAACGTTCAGGTGATTTACAGTGGAGAATACTGCATTGTGTGTTAGCCACTAATGTTTTTGTTTCAAAATTCAATTAAAATGTATTGCCATTTTTGTAATGGGCACGATACTGTGTTCCACGTTTTTAATGAATGTCCACGGTTAGAGCCAATCTTTGCATTGTTGGAAGGGATCTTGATAGGGTTGGGTTTTGATTTTAACAAAATGATTTTTATTCATGGATAGAAGTATTCTTGCAAACAAAGAGCTTTGTACTTTTGCCAATTTTATAATTGGTCAAGCAAAAAAAGTCCTGGCTGGACTTAAATTATTTTACGATACCCATGCGAGCCTCAAAGGAGACCTGAAACCCCCACAAATTCCTTAACACACACACACACACACACACACAAAAAGAAACCTTTCTTAAAGTTCCTTACTTTTGTAAGTCCTTTGTACTCAAATGTAGTCTAAATGTATATAGTATTGTTTTTTCGGTACATTAGAGGTTTCCCATATAAATTGGGACTATCTGAAGTTTTATCATGTGTTGATCAAATCTTTAAATGTGGGTAATTCTGCATTTGAATGTATTTTCATGTTTTGATCATTTATATATATTATTTTTGGTATCTCTGTAATCGTCATGCTTTTACAGACCCATTTATCTAAAGCAAAGTAAGGAAAAATGTATTAATCTTGAATTAAGAACTTGCTAGAATATCACTGCTGAAATCTAACAACCCCCAAAGTTAGTAGGGTGGGTGTTTCCACAAAGGAACTTTCCCTCCGCTTCAGATCGCGGACGTTCATTGGTCTTTCACGTGAAAAGAGGCATGAACCATCCCAAGCCATAAGAACCGACCGAACAAGATCCGCTTTCTCTTCTCTTCTTCCTGTTCTTCGTTCTCGGACACGCTGCTCTTCTGTTGGACCCTCGTCGCTCCCGCGAGTCCCTCGGCGCGGCCTTGGTGGAATCGCCCCCCCCCCAAGCCGGGAGGCGGAAAGGACAGCCATTATCATGGCTCCTTCGGAAGCTTTCGTTTTCGTTGTTTTGTTTTCTTTTCTTTACTAAGTTTATTCAACTATTCGCCTCTCCACACAAGGAAGACAAATTCTTGAACACTGTCTTAATAAACCTTTCAAATACCGCGCGATCCCGCAACAGCCGGAAGATGAACGAACACCCCTTGCCACAAAGGACCACGTGGCTCCATGCTCACGCCATCCAGCGCCACGCACACAGGGCCATGCAAGTATTGTTTTCTATGGAGATTTAAATGCTGCTTTAAAATTTTGCTATGATTTGATCCGTTGTTGGCTTCCAAAAGTTACTGACTATGATTTTCTTACCTGAGCTCATTCTGTGATCTCTCCCTCTTTCATTCTCTCTCTCTCTCTCTCTCCTTCTCTCCCTCATTTGGATTCCGTTATGTCTTGTAAAAAGTTTACTGTCTGTATTGTCGTACGCATATTTACTCTGTGTGATTTGTAGCTTGATGTATTATTAGTTCAATTATTAAAAACCCATAAATTCATGATTGCCTTGGCCTCCACCCCACTCACATTACGAGTCACTGAGATGTCTGATCTTTAGCTACAAGCTTTAAATTTAGAAACTAAATTTATCATAAGGATAGGATAATGTTTTCATGGCCAGAGAATATTTTTCCTTGAATTATAAGAAGTGACAACTTTATTGAAAATTGATAGGTCAATCTGGTTTGCTGGACAAACCACTGTTTGATTTGCAGTAATTTACAGTAAGAGATATCACAATAATTGATATGAAGAATGGAATATTGACATATTAATGAGTAAGTTACAGTGCCCTGTAATTAGTTATTGGTATAGACAATTGAGCTATTTTTCATAATCAATACAATTTATTGTAACTGTCATATGAGATATAAATATTAATCATATTCCTGATTAATTATTCAAATTCCCTATATATCATTTGAGTTAATTATTCTGTACAACCCATTGTTGCTACATTGCATACAGTTAGTGTTGGCGGTATGGTTATGTTCAGGGCAACACTCCACACGCCTGTCCATGCAGCCATGCTTGGACAGAGCGGGGAGAGCAGCAAGACAAACCCCCCTGGGGTACAGAACAGAACCATTATAAGCATACATAATTACAATTCTCAATTACATGAGATGTAAACAAAATGTCATGGAGACTGCTTCCAATGAAGACACCGTAAAGAAAGTTAGATCAGATTACAGGTTCAGTTGGTGGAGTTGGGGTTGGAGGAGGGAGTTAATTGCAAGCAGCAATGCGATGGAGAGACACTGAATAATGGGAATTTAAATAGACCGCAGGTGATAGGTGTCAAGACTGGATTGGTACACGTCAGTAACAGCTGACTGTCAGCTGATGCAAGCATGACTATCATGACCTGACTGAACTAACGTGATGCTGGATATTTAATTGGTAGAAATTTCTGAGTAACTTTTGTATTATTCTGTAGATGTATTTAAACCTATCTCTCTCTCTCTCTCTCTCTCTCTCTCTCTCTCTCTCTATATATATATATATAGGAAGGATAAGGAAGGAAAACATTCATAATCCACTGAGCTCAACTGTCTGAGAGCGTAGTTGTGATATAAAAATGTGGATGTACAATCTCTAGTTCTCACAAAAGTTTCTGACCTGTCAAAGTCATCTGGCAGACTTTTACTGACAAATACTGACAAGTAAATATGTTAAATCTCAGATTTAATTAGAATCAACTTAGCTGAATCTGTATCTTCAAGCTAAAAAGTAAATAAATGAAATTAAATCACAGAGAGGTAGAATAAAGTCAAAATAAAAATAACACAAATAGAACCAACATATGTGAGGAGGAGTAAGCCTGAGTCTAAACAAGTGTTAACACAAACAAGAAGTGAAACCAAGAGTGAGAGAGAGAGAGGAGTGGTATGAAAGTTACACTTTACACGCACACCTATCAGTCAGTCAGATGCTGACATCTAGCAGTTGAGGTAAATGGATTAGCTTAGCATGTTTGGCTGCTAAAAGAGTTAGCTTTGGCTACACACAGTACTTTGTTTATTGTCTGTGAAGTGAGTGCCGTTATCAGATTTACCCAGAAGAGTCTGCTCACAATCCGGTGGTCACATGTTACTAGGAGACCAAGGCAAGCTCACATCAAAACCCAGGCGGAGCAGCGATTGGTCTGCTCTGTCAGCATGCATAGAAAACTCACATGTGGTCAGATGAGGTGGGCTCAGTCATGACGTCACATGCAACTCATTCACAAATCAAAACAGCACATTAACTTCACTGGCAATGGTGAATTCATAGTTAGCTACGCTAGAATAACACCATTAATTTGATGTAAATATTTCATTTGAGTGGGTCACTATGAACACAATGATATGTAACACACAATAAGGCCTTAAATCTGTGAAATGAGGAGCATCACTAAGATCACCTACAACAGTACTGAAAGTGGGGATTTCTTCGCCCAAGATCAAACTGATTTATTCTGGTACTATTTATATGGCCTGCTAATCTGAAATTACTTAATCAGAAAATGCATACCTTCTACTAACAACAGAAATGAGGGTTTCTTTGCTAAAATCAGGTTAGTTTCTTATCGTACAATTTAAACACATTATAGCACTGAAAACTTTTTACTGCTTGTAGGAAGGCACATTCAAGCTATAGTTTTATCAGAAACTGGTGAGCACATGTATAAGAAGTTATGCGACAGACTCATAAGATTGATTACTGGGTCTGCTTTCAAGCAATGTTTAAAATAATGCCACCATTCTAAATTACTGCTATTACTACATAAAGTAGGACAACTATCATTTTCCTCATGTGAATGCTGGTTTGTTTCTGGCTAGCTTGTCAAGGTCTCAAGGGGTCACACCATGCACTGTTGCAGGGATGCTTGGAAGGGACCCCCTTATCTTTGTGGTTGCTGAAGGTATTATGGTTCTGACTGCTGAGTTGTTAAGCAGAAAGTGTTGTCTCGTCCCTTGTAGTCTGATGCACTCCTGAGGGGAATTTGCACTGCTGAGCTAGGGTGAGTGAGTAGGATATCTCTCCCAATGAGTTTCCTATTGCAGCCTATAAGAGTACCTGGGTTCTCTCCAGACAGGTCAAGTTCGTCTTGAATTTTGTCCAGCTTTTCCAGGTCCTTTCTGGCTGCCTTTTCCAGCTGCTCTTGTTGTTCAGCAGCTGTAAGAGCCTTTTGAAGTCAGTTGGTTTCCTCCTGTAACTCAATTTTGCAGGGGACCTTGTGGCATTTGTGAGATCCGTGATCTGTTGCTTGAGATCATTCACCTCCCGTTTCAGACTAATCTTGGTGATCTCTTTGTAGTCATAACTATGGCTTGAGTCATGAGTCAGTAGTACCCCTGTTGTCTAGTTGCTTTCGGCTCTGGTGCAGTAGGCTGTATTAGTGGTTCAGTAGCCCTGGGTAGATGGGTGTTCCTCACAACGCCTGGCCAGTCCTATTGGTCTGCCATCTGGGCAGTTAGACTGAGCATCTGTTACATTTTGGCAAACTCATGTTAAGAGTAAGGGGCGAGAGACTAATATAACATAAAACAGAATGTAGAGCTAGGTTTTACAGCTAGGTTTTGCCAGGTGTGGTTAGCTGGTGAAGTATTTTGTTATTATTTTAGCTGTGGATAGCAGAATGCTAAGATAGGTTTGGGTCAGCATATGTTTGGTGAAAGGGGCATAAGCAGAGTTCTAATTGATGACTTAAGACGGTTCTTATTGTCAAATTGTCACTCTTACTGATCGGGCTTACTTAGGCTCGATCTCTGAGGAAGTGCAGTAGAGGAAGGAAGAGGAAGAGGAGAGCATTCCTATTCAGATTATGGTAATTACTTGGTGCTCAGGACTATAAATATGCCCTAGTACTGGTCTAGAAGACTTGTGTAACAGGGTCATGAAATTAGAACACATGTTGAAAATAAACAAATCGAGACTTCCGGTTTGACAAACCAGGAGATGGCAACTTAGAGAATGTGCTCCCAACGATTTTGGACTAAGTTACCCACTACAACCCGAATATTTAGAAACAAACTTATGTAGGGTCCAGGCACTCGGCCCAAGGAAGGTATCCGGTGCTGGATGAAGGTTTCCTGTGTGTTCAGTCTTTCATCGCGTAAAGTTATTCAATTTAAATTAAACTCAAATCTGACTCCATTTTATCATTGAATCTGACTCCATTTTCTTATGATCTCGAATTTAGATTGAATGCAAATTGGTTGTATGCCTTTTTAATTAATATTCTTCTGACATTTGATTATTCTAGTTAACTCTATTTTTATATTAACTTGTTCATTCGGGTGCTCATGTTGCTAACAGCGATATAACATAATCTACAAGTCAATAATTACAGAGTAAGACAGAATAGAATCAAAATGTAACAATTTATTAACAGTCAGGTAGATATGTATTTTGCCAATTACATATCCAATTGAAACACATCAAATCATATCAATACAAAACATCAAATTCTCAAAGATGAATCTACAAGTAAAATATGCATACCTGACCTTAGAAAATACATAGTATGAAGTGAAGAGACACACAACACATTACGGGCTTTCTTACAGAAATCGCCTTGATGCAATCGTTTAAATACCTCAGACCAAGACAAACATCCCCCGAGATGGAGACAGGAACTAACAATTGGAATTTGAATTTAACTCAGGTCCCAAGCCTGGGTGGTTTTACAACTCAATGGGAATAGCGTGTAATTTACATGGAGGGCCCTAGGTAAGGGCACTCCCATCACAGTAATCAAGATATCTCTTGACTCTTCAGATCTGTATTATCTTCTAATCTACTTTTGTAAGATTGAGACCATTGTACCAGTTGCACTGAGACATTTTCAATGGTACTAGACATGAAAGATAGTTCACTTGCATTGACATTTTCATGTTATCATTTTGAGCAGACTAAGTAGAAGGAAGAATGGGTGAAGGGATTTAAAATGAAACAAATGGCCGGAAGGGGAGGAGGTCTCCTGCTCCTCCACTCTGTGGGGTGTCTCGAAGATGCCTGTGTATGTTTGTATTGTCTGTTTCTCAGGAGATCAAAGTATCTCAGGTTCTTTCGTCCTTACACTTACTTTACAGTTTGATTTAAGACAGTAGGTCTTGAGAATGCCCAGAGGGAAAAATAAAAAGTCAATACAGACGGAGTTATTCGACGTCGAAGGAGCTAGCCAAACATCCTCACCTAGCAGCGTGATGGAGGACGATGATGACACACAAATGCAACTCGGAGCGGGTCAAAAAGAGACTGGGGACTTTGGCCTCATACTTTAAGAGCTGAGAGACTTCAGAAAAGACAGCAGTCTGCAGCTGAATGCGATTGGAAAGAAATGAATAAATCCAATACTAGGATTGAAGAGGTGGAGAGGAGGATTTATGTGACTGAAACTCAGCTACAAGTGTCGGAGGGCTAGCTCCTTCGACGTCGAATAACTTCGTGCAGGAGGTAATTAAGCACCCGGACTTGCTTTTGGAGCGGATCCAGCATTTCACGTGGCATACCGTTAATAAACCAGTGAACCGGCACAGAGCTGGCAAAGCTTTGGACTATAAGGAAAATTACAGGCTTTTAGACACCAGGAATTAGGATGACTGTTAGTGATCTGAAACCTGCTGTGTGCGAGTATACTGGGAATATAACTGGTGAATCCATTGAGTTATTTTCTTTTCCTTTTTTTGCTTGTGACTCCCAGTGGAGAGAGGAATTAAAACCTTTAACATGTCCAGTACACCTGCTGCTGTTCTTTGCAGTTTGTGGGGTATAACCTGTGATTCTCCTTGTTACTCATGGTCTCTTATGGTGGGGAGTTTTTTTTCTTCTGTTTTGTTTATGTCATTTCTCATTTTCCCTCTTATTATACATTGTATGAATTCAGTTAAAATAGCAACTTACAATGTGAATGGTCTTGTCAATCCCATCAAGAGAAGATATTAAATAAACTAAAGAGAGAGAGAGAGAGTTGAGGTAGCGTTTTTTTTAGATATTTGATTTGATAACAGTAGAGACCCATGGGGTCCTAATCTGCGGGGGAGATCTTAGCATTAGACTAAATCCCAAACTGGATGCCTCAAATTCACACACAGCCCAGTTCAAGTTGTTAAGCAAAAATATCAATCTGTCTATGAAAGAAATTGGGTTAATTGATATCTGGAGAGAATTAAATCCTTTAAAGAGAGACTACATTTTATTTTCAAATCTACACTTGGTGTATTCGAGGATTTACTATTTTCGTACTTTTGCTCAAGATCTAAATAGGGTAGTTGGCTGCGATATAGGGAGCATGGACCTTTCGAACCATAGCTCCATTTATTTAAAATTAAATCTTAATCAGTACTGCAGAGACACCTTATGGAGGTTAAACACATTGGTACTGATTCAGATAAAAGACCAATTAAAAAGTATATTGCTGAATACTTAGAACAGAATGACAATGGGGAAGTACCCCCTCCAATATAATGGGATGCATGTAAGCGGTGTTTCGAGACAAGATAATAGGATACAGTGCTCACCTAAAGAGAGTAAGCCAAAAAGAGCTAATTCAGCTGGAAGCAGAATTAAAACAATTAGAACAACATCACAAAGACACGAATGATAAAAAATATAGAGAGCTTCCTAGGAAGAAAAATAATTAAATAAATGAGATTTATACAAAACATATACAAAAAAGATGATTTTTACAAAACAGAAATATTATGAAGGTGGTGGTAAAGCCATCAAATTATTAACTTATAGGCTGAAAAAACAACAAGTAGAGACTTAAATTCATAAAATAAAAAATCATATTACTAATTCTATGCATTGCAAATTAAACGAAATGCAAGATTGTTTTGAAAAGTATTATAAAAAACAATACTCCTAACCTCAAATAGATGGAGAGAAAATTGAAGATTTCTTCCAGAAATCCATTTAGCATCTTAAACCAAATAAGGCTCCAGGTCCATCTGGGTTCCCTTCCGAATGGTACAGAATCATGGAGGGTTCTTTGACCCCTGTGCTGCAGTCTACCTTTAACTGGGTTCTGAAAGAGAACAGTATACCTCCCTCTAGGAGGGAGGCCTTAATATCTTTAGTCACAAAGGAAGAGAAGGATAAGTCTGAATGCAGTAATTTTAGACCAGTAAGCATGTTGAACCGGCATCGTAAAATATTTACCCATATACTAAGCAAACCAATAGAAGGTTAATTAATTATTAGCCTTGATCAGACGGGTTTTATTTGCGAAAGGCAAACTCATGATAGTATCAGAAGGACACGTAATTAACCATATAACATAATATAATATAGATGCAGTACTAGTGGGGTAACATCCTACATTAGTTTCTGTGAGGATGTATGCATTCCTACCAGGACTTATTTAACATTCAACAATGATAAGCCATGGTTTACAGTAAAACTCAGACATCTTCGTCAGGCCAAAGAGGATGCCTACAGAAATGGGGACAGAGTCTTGTACAATCAGGCCAGGAACACACTGAACAAAGAGATTAGTCTAAAAAGACCTACGCTAAAAAGTTGGAAGACCAGTTTACTTCCAACGACTCAACTTCAGTTTGGAGAGGACTGAGAGCCATCACAAACTACAACACACTATCCCCTTGCACTGAGGCTAATCAACAACTTGCTAACGACCTGAATGAGTTTTATTGTAGATTTGAAACCCCAAACACCCATTCTGACCATCTCCCTACACAACCATTAACACCTCCTTGCAATCCCCCTCTCCACACCTCCTGTGCACCAGGTCTTCAAGAAGAACAAAAGAAGAAAAGCACCAGGCCCAGATGGCGTTACACCAGCCTGTCTGAAAATCTGTGCTGACCAGCTGGCCCCCATCTTTTCACAGATCTTCAACAGATCCCTGGAGTTGTGTGAAGTGCCTTCCTGCTTTAAAAGCTCCACCATAATCCCCATTCCAAATAAACCCAAGATAACAGTACTTAACGACTACAGACCTGTGGCTTTTACGTCTGTCATCATGAAGTCGTTTAAAAACTGGTTCTGGCTTATCTGAAGGACATCACTGGACCCTCACTGGACCCCCTGCAGTTTGCTTACTGAGCAAACAGGTCCGTGGATGATGCAATCAACATAGGATTGCACATCATCCTGCAACATCTGGACAAAAAAGGGACTTATGAGAGGATCCTGTTTGTGGACTTTAGTTCGGATTTCAACACCATCATCCCAACAACCCTCCAGACCAAACTGACCCAGCTCGCTGTTCCTATCTGTCAGTAAGATCACCAGCTTTCTGACAGATATGCAACAGTTAGTGAGACTGGGGAAATTCATGTCAAACAGCTGCTCCACCAACACTGGTGCCCCTCAAGGATGTGTTCTCTCCCGTCTGCTCTTCTCCCTGTACACCAACGACTGCACCTCTAAAGACCTCTCTGTCAAGCTCCTGAAGTCTGCAGATGACACTACAGTCATCGGCCTCATCCAGGGCACACTGTAAACCCTAATAAGTTCACAGAACTCAAAAAATATTTTGTAACAGATTACACAAAAACATTTAAGTGATGTTTTTAAATGTTTTAGGTTTACATAAAATAAAAATTACATTTCCAGTTGCCTTAAATTATCTCAGTGTTATCTTATAAATATTGATATTTCTCAACTTATAATTAGGGAGTAATTCACTAAAAAATTTCACTATTTTTCAACTCATATAATGTGGGAAATACACTCAAATTTTTCAATATTTTTCAACTCATATAATGTGGGAAATACACTCAAATTTTTCACTATTTTTCAACTTATATAATGTGGGAAATACACTCAAATTTTTCACTATTTTTCAACTCATATAATGTGTGAAATACACTTAAATTTTTCACAATTTTTCGACTCATATAATGTGGGAAATACACTCAATTTTCAATATTTTCCAACTCATATAATTTGGGAAATACATTCAAAATTTTTCAATAAATTTTAACTCTTAATGTAGGTGATGCACTCAAAATTAATTCTAAACTGAAATTCTGATGTCGGCCCACTACACAATCAGCTAATAATGTTAGAAACCATGAAAGTGACACCACAGTGGCAATTTAACAACTTTTTTTATTTAATACAATGCACTTTTTAAAAGGCATAAATCAAAGGAGCAGGAGTCAAAAAGTGCTTGTGAAATAAAAAAAAAAAAGAAAATGACCGCATAAAAACAAAATGTTTTTTAAAGTACAATATGTGTCAATAATAAAACATTCAAATAAAGTACTGGTGGTTGTACTTCAACTGGCAACATCAAGTTCAATGTCCTAATCAATGTATTAAATCTGAGGTAGAACAGGCAAACAGTGTCAGATCTTAAATCTGAGGTAGAACAGGCAAATTATTACATTTGTAAAAAGGGAGGGACTTTCTCAATACTCAACTCAACTCAAATAATCCATCCTGAGTGAGTCACTCATTAAACAAATCATTCTTCAGCATCAGTAGACGCCCTTTCAGTGGTTTGTTGTCCTCAAGACACATCACAACTTTTTGGATAAATGTGAATGTAAGTTCAAGATTCTTTGGGTACTCTAGGTCTAGTGCATAGACATACCCAAAGAGCAGGAGAAATGAGTCAGCCAGAGTCGTGGGACCACTCACAAGTATTTCATCCTCCACGACGATACAGATTCTCTCAGGGCTGAAGAGGGCCGCATCAATAGTGTCATCCGTGACGACTGTCAGGAGAGCCACCGGAGTGTCAGTGAGGTCTGGACAATCTGCTGACTATAAAACACAAATAATACATGAATGAGTTCAGCTCCTCAAGGATACAAATCATGGTAATGATGTCTAGACATCAGTGTTGTAGTCGAGACCGGCTCATTCGAGTCCGAGTCCAGATCGAGTCCAGAGATGGTCGAGTCCGAGTCAAGACCGAGTTCAGAAAGGGTCGAGTCCGAGTCAAGACCGAGTTCAGAAAGGGTCGAGTCCGAGTCAAGACCGAGTTCAGAAAGGGTCGAGTCCGAGTCAAGACCGAGACCAGAGAGATTGGGTCTGAGACAAGACCTAAAGAAATCTTCAAGAGTATGTAAAATGTATGATGGAAACAATAAAGGGTAAAAGGGCCTCATAGTATGTGGTGTAAAGGTAATTTTATTAGTATTATGAAGTGTTACTTGTCAATATTAAGTGCTCATTTTCACATAACACCGTTGTACCACTATACACATCCATATAACCTTTGTAGTACACATAATATTACTGTACGACTCTATATTGTAATTCTACATAACACTTCTAGTACAAGTAACATTACTGTACCACTATACCTGTAAATGTTCAACTGTAACAGCTTTTACATAACTTTTAACCCTGAAGCTTAACTAATGACTGCTAATATCCTGAAAATGTCTTGGATTATGTGCACTTTAGATGTTGTGAAGATTAAAGATGGGCATAATTACTTTTCAAAAAAATAAGTGAGGAGACCATCCTGCTACCCAACCATGCACGATGTGGTCTCATGATCAATCCACCCCGACTAAAAACTCTCTCTATTGGTCAGGGGAAGCGGGGACTGACAAAAGTTACCATTTCATCACTTTCTGTAACAGCAATGGATAATCTAATGCTAATTTCACAGGATGGTGGGTTTTAATGCAGGGTAAAATACACACTAGTCAAAGTTTTTTTTAGTTACGGAGGGCATACACACAAGAGCCGACTGACTGTCCAGGAAAATTTCATGCAAAAGTGTGTATGTGCAAGGGGAAGAAAGCTGGTTGAAATGCCATATAAGTTCAATCCCTTCTGTCAGCCTTTTTTTGGTGGGGGAGATGTTTAGTGTTGGGACAGTCAGTCTGTGTCTGTATTCATTATATAATTTAATTAAACAATATTTGTTTTTTTTCTGTGACCATTTTGTCCTACTTTGTAAAAATAACAGTTGAGAGAAATAATGTAGCAATGTGGCTTTCTGGAAAGCGGGATCACTACAGGCGGATGGCAGGAGGGTAACTTAAGGCCGGTGACACACTGGCTGCGTGGCGTCTCTACTGCGTGCCAGAAGCGTGG
Organism: Carassius gibelio; assembly: GCF_023724105.1. NCBI lineage: Eukaryota > Metazoa > Chordata > Actinopteri > Cypriniformes > Cyprinidae > Carassius > Carassius gibelio. Next base: position 21,452,383 of record NC_068392.1, read on the forward strand.
TGGCTGCTTCGCGTTTTCTGTGTCTTTACACACCAGAAGCGTGGCGCACTGCTTCTGCTATAGGTGACATAGAGAGAGGCCGCCGAAAAACCAGGCTCTTGCAAAACAGAGTAAGTTTGACAGGTGCAATATTTGAAAATCGATAATTATTTATTTATTTATTTAAATTACATTTATATCTGAATTTATGCCAACCTATAGACTTTCAAATATCAAAACGTCATGAATTAATATGTATTTGTGTACATAATGACACAAGTGACATATAAACATATTTTCCTAGTTTATTTTGCCTGGAAACGCTTCCAACACGCGCGTGTTCGCGTGAAAATAGGCGTCGGTTCTATTTCTAGCATGCACGCGTTTTCCGCGCGGCTCGAGCTGCGCCTGGGATGCGCGTCTCACGCAGGCAGTCTGCAAGCTCTAACCTGTTAACATGGGAGCCGAATTAAAAACAGACACGCCACGCAGCTGAGACGCTTGCGCCATGCATCCGGTCGCTGGCCTAACGTCTCACGTCACAAGAAAATCACCAGTCATTGGATGTATCAATCATACATCAATTTAAAGAAACATTAACATACAGTAATAATCATGAAATATTTTGATTGGGACTCGAGTGGACTCGGGCATAAGTCCGATTCCTAATATGTTCGAGTCCGAGTCAATACCGAGTCAAAATGCACACGAGTCCATGACAAGACCAAGACCATTAAAATAAGGTCTCGAGACCGAGTCCAAGACCGAGTCCGAGTCTCGAGTACTCAACACTGCTAGACATTACTGTCACTTTGCACTTAGACTGCAACTAAGCTACATGTTTAAACTATTTTCTTTACATAGGCTTATATCTTATGTTAGTTTCACACCTATCTGTTAGCATACTTTTTGTTTAGTGGAATGATTTACACTTACCTTTTCATTTATGTAATTTCTACACATCAGTTTGCAGAATAACAACTCAAGTAAAACAGGTCCTGGGGGATATTCTAGAAAGGACGTTCAACAAACTGAGCCTAACCCTGAACTCTTGAGTTAACTTACCCTGTGAAGTGAAACTGAGTTTTCAGTTCCAGAACAGCTGATCTGATTTAGGTAAGTCGACTGAGTATGTTAACTCAGAGTTGAGCTCGTGCCTGACGACTAGTAAAAACTCATCATCAATGGAGCTCCCGTACGGTGACATTTTCTGACTGCGGCCATAATACAAATCACTGACAGAGTTTTAGATGCGCTCGTCTTATATTTTGAATTTAAAATCACTTTATTTTATATTAGCCTTTGAGGAAGTGGTTGAATTTTGTTCAATGTTTTATTTAAGGCTATTTTATTTAATTCAAATCAGTTGAAAATGAAATATAAAAACAGTCTCACAATGGCTCCTCGCTTTGTTTTTATTTCACATATTAAAGTAAAAGTTTATTTAGTGGATAATTTAACTTGTAGCTTTTACCACCAACAGATGCTGTTTAACACATCTGTGTCCTAACATCCTCCTGAGTAGATGAACATGAAGTGGTGCTCACCTCCACCACATGCAACAGAGGCAGAGCAGCTGTTCCTGGGTTAGGGTTTCTCTCTGGAATGGATAACTCTGTTTCCCTCATCTCAGAGTTCACTCTTGAGTTTTCACTTGCTTTCTGGAATACCCCCCTGGTTCTCCTAGAGTTCTTTGAGTGATGTCATGTGTTTAAGCTTCAATATGTATATATGTTTAGTGCTTCAGTTCAAGCTGATTGAATAGCTAAGCAAAGGGATAGGGATAGTTAGGCCAGTACACTTACATTACAGGTCCTTAAGAACTTGAAGGCATCTTCACGCAGGTACACAGGAAGAGCACGAAGGATGAGTGCCCGTCTTATATTTACATTACGTTGTTCCTAGATGTACAAAAAATATCCATTACAATAGTAATTACACAAATGCAGAGCAAACACTTTATCAAAGTGTTAAATAGCTCAATATTCTGGTGGTGGTCATTGTTATAGATGGTAGATTGAGTATTTGAGTCATCATTTCTTCAGTTAAACATTTTTAAAATTAAAATTTGTAAATAATTTAACTCAAAGGAAAAACCGTCAAATTGTAAATCAAATTTCACATAAACAGTAGTTATTTGGACTTCTTCAAATTGAAGCTGAAAAGGTATCTTTTTAAGGTTCCTCTTTCTGATAGAAAACATCTTGTCAAGACGTCTATCTCCTATGAGATGACAATGTTGTGTTCATGGCATAATCACTTAACCTCACAATTCGAGTCGGGGCAATTAACACGATGGCTTCTTACAGTTGTCTGCAAACAATCTGTTTCTGAATCATGCAAAGTTAAAAATTCACCTGAAGGTCATAAATCATCATGAGCCTGGCTAGCTCCTCCGCTATCTTGCCAGTCTTGGTGGCCTTGTCTCTGAACAAGGTAATGAGTTTAGGCGTGTGTCTGTCCAGCTCCTTGTAGAATTGATTGCACAGGTTAACATTGTTGATTCGGTGGAACTCTGCAAACAACTGTACATGGACAGAATTACACAGAAATGCACAAAGATAAATTAGGAACAGAATTGTGAATGTATTTTAAAGAAGTTTTCTGTTGACAGGTAGCAAAACCAAGGGCAATTCTATTAGAGATGAGTCAGAACCAAGGTCAAAATAGAAAGTTAATTGTCATTCATTTAAAACAGGCAGTACAATGTTATCTAAAGGAAATTAATCTAATAAACCTCTGTATACTTGGTTTACTGTGAATGGCAAAAATTTGTCACAGTGTGATGTGTTGTCAACTTTTACATCTGCCATTTGCTTTTCGGGGAATTTATTGAAAATTTAGATTTTTAAAAACAGTCATTTAAATATTGGAAAAATCAATCATGTTCAAAGTGGACATGATAAAGAGTCATGTTGATTAATTGCTCTCAAAAGGGAGAACCGTAAAATGATGTAGAAAGAATCTTTTTTTTTTTTTTTTTTACCTGTGACTAAGACATAAGTAGGGCTGGCCATCTATCCACGACGTCTCTCACCCGTGGAGCTACAAGAGCTCCAACGATTTCTTGGCGACGAAGGGCATAGGTTGTGGTCATTAGCTTGCCTATGACTAAATGGTTTCTCTCAGTCTTTTCGACTTCATGTATGATTTCTTCTCTCATTGTTTCCAGAGTGGCTGGGGTTTGATCCTTTGATAGGTTGATGATGTAGTTGACCTCAGCTTTTCAAGCTTTCTTTATATTTTGATGGGGGTGATCATTGTGAACAATTGTGAACAAGGGGGGATATGATTATGCCAACCAGCCGACAACACATCAGTAATTAAATTCTGTTCTTCTGAAAAAAATCTAAACCTTGCGAATCATTTAAAATTCAAATTAGTACACAATTTACAAAACTCACCTATTGGCACCTGTCTGATAGTGAAACACTGACTCTCTGTAGCACTCTTTGTAGTCCGATATCTGTACACAACATGCGCACAAAGATGATTTGTTAATGTTCAAATTTTTTTTTTTAAATAATACATAATGATAAATGAAATTTGAAAAAGGGAATACACAGATAAAAAAGTCTCCAAATCTATCAAATACATTTATTGTACACTGCTCCGGGTGTGTGCTCACAGTGTGTGTGTGTGTGTTCACTGCTCTGTGTGTGTGCGTTTCGGATGGGTTAAATGCAGAGCACAAATTCTGAGTATGGGTCACCATACTTGGCTGAATGTCACTTCACTCACTCACTCATTATAGTAAAAATGAAAATGTTAAAAGATGAGCAAGGTAGTTATTAACAAAAAAATTAAAAAAAATAAAGTTGTGTGCTTATAGATATGCTATTTATGTTGTTGTTTTTAACAAAGTATTGATAAAGGGTTCAAGTGATCAATTGAAATAAAAAGATTGAAATAAATAGCAAAATAATAACTGTGGAAACACAAAATAAACCAATTGTTAATAACACTCTTTCATAATGCATCCTACCTGAACTGTTAAAATTATTTCGAGTAGATCTCACAACCACACACTTGAGCCTACGAAATACAAACACAGGGCTGGTTAGCATCATGATAACACACTCACATTATGTTGTTTAGTTACACGCGATCACACACAGCTCGACCTAACCCAACGTAAAATATTTACTGCGTAACGCAGACATTTATTTAAATATGTAACGTTATACTCAAAGTACGCACATGCATTAACGACGAACAGCGAAAACGGCGGGAATCAGGGATAACGTTATGCTTTCGGACTCCGCCAGAGAATTCAAAACTCATGGACCTTCCTCAACCGTCAATGTCCCGGGCAAACATGCATTATGGGTAATGTAGTTCATCCAGGAAACCCGTTGATAACGTTACACTGCTGTAAGATGAACTAAGTAAGGTAACTTAACGTTAACGCATTTGTCACATTCAACAACTTCTAAAATTACAATTACTTGGATTTGTAATTATTTTATATATAATATATATATATAAAAAATGTTAGAGTTACTTACCAAATCAGGGCTGATGATAAGACAGCGCTTAAGAAAATGAGAGCAATAAGACTAATGAAAATAACTGAGGTGGTGGTGGTTTGAACCGGGATATAAAAGTACGCATTCCAAACAGATATAAACAATTAAAAACAAATTAAACTGTGTTCCACATCCACATGAGCTTGCCAAAACTTCACCCGCATCAAGGCAAATTCAAGATGGCTGACTCAGCTTTCCTGAGGGAGCGATAAGACCCACCCACCAATACGTCATGACGTCGATAACGTCATGACGCTACTACATGGTTCCTAAACTTTTTGAGCGTTCCACACAAATTAACTCTAAAATACTGAGCCCTATTCAATTAAAGTGACACAAATCTCAACAGAGCTCAAAACTTTATAGTTTGGTCAACTGCATAACGACATTTGACTGTTATGACCTTATTAGTTATGAGCTAGTACAACTGTTTGGGATTACAGTGCAGTGATGAGTCTGCTTACAGACAAGAGGTTGAGCAGCTGGCTGTCTGGTGCAGTCTTAACAACCTGGAGCTGAACACGCTCAAAACAGTGGAGATGATCGTGGACTTTAGGAGAAACCCCCCTGCACTTTCCCCACTCACCATCATGAACAGCACTGTGGCTGCAGTGGAGTCATTCAGATTCCTGGGAACCACCATCTCTCAGGACCTGAAGTGGGACAATCACATTGACTCCATTGTGAAATGGACTCCATTGTGTTGTACTTCCTTCGCAAGCTGAGGAAGTTTAACCTGCCACAGGAGCTGCTGAAACAGTTCTACTCAGCCGTCATTGAGTCTGTACTGTGTACCTCAATAACTGTCTGGTTTGGTTCAGCAACAAAATCAGACATCAGAAGACTACAGAGAAATGTTCGGACTGCCGAAAGGATGATTGGTGCTCCCCTGCACCTGTATGCAAAAATAAAAAAGTGCAATATCCTTATATTTATTTGTTAACCCTCCATCCTACTATATCCCTGCATCTTATTCAACACTATTCCATTATAATTTCTAGCACATTGTTTATACATTTATTTATTTATTTATTTATTTATTTATTTATTTTTTTGGTCTGTGTGTTGTTGTCTCTGTGTTCTGGAAGCTTATGTCACTTAAACAAATTCCTTGTATGTGAAAGCATACTTGGCAATAAAGCTCTTTCTGATTCTGATGAGTCATCTGAACGCCTCTTATTGACCATTACCTTCAAAAGCTCAACAGAATCTTGTGTGATTGGTTATAATGCGCAGTGCTGTAAAAACACGTCTGTCTCTGGCTCAGGGCCAGCAAGCGATCACAGATCTGAATTTAGCAACTGATGATATGGCGTACTCCACCATAGAAAGTTGTTGGCTCCAAGAGGAAGGTAATAAAATCTAGTGCAATGTGGGACCAGGGTCTCGAAGGGACTGACAGCGGTTGGAGTAACCCATCTGGGGGTCGGTTGGAAGTCTTACCAGTGGCACAAATCAAACAAGCCATAACAAAACTGCAGATGTCGCGAGCCATTAAAGGCCACCAGAATCGTTGCTTCACCAAAAAAACTGGTGCGATTTACTCCTGGATGACATGCTATACTGGAGCAATGACCCCACTGAATAACTTCAGACCGATACTCCTCAGGCACGAATAACCGGTTCTGTGGGCAATCGGGCGGAGGCGTTACCCCTTCTAAGGCCTTCATGACCTTTGATTCGACCTCCCATCTAAGAGTGGAGACCACTAATGTCTCTGGTAAAATACACTCGGGAGTGGACGGGCGTTCAGAATGGTCAAAAATACGAGATAAAGAATCGGGTTTGATGTTTTTGGAACCCAGGCAGTACAAAAGAGAAAAGTCAAAACGTCCGAAAAAAAGTGCCCACCGAGCCTGCCTAGAGTTGAGTCTTTTAACGGTTCTAATATATTCTAGGTTCTTGTGATCGGTCCAAACGATAAAAGGTACCCCTGACCCTTCTAACCAGTGACGCCATTCCTCCAATTCTAACTTCACTGCCAATAACTCTCTGTTACCAATGTCATAATTACGTTCAGCAGGTGATAAATGATGAGACAAAAATGCGCAAGGGTGAATCTTGTCGTCTGTGGCAGAACGTTGGGAAAGAACTGCTCCTACCCCCACCTCTGACGCGTTGACCTCCACCACGAACTGACGTGATGGATCAGGGGCAACGAGGATAAGAGCCGAAATGAAGCGACTCTTAAGTTTGGCAAATACAGCTTCCGCTGTATCAGACCACCTGAACGTCATTCTGGGGGAGGTCAAGGCAGTCAGAGGCGCGACTAGTTGGCTGAAGTCACGAATAAAATGTCGATAAAAATTGGCAAATCCCAGAAACCTCTGTAGGGCCTTATGGGAATCTGGACTTGGCCAATCTATCACAGCCTTAACTTTGTCAGGATCCATATGCACTCCCTCAGATGAGACGATGTACCCTAAAAAGGGAACGGACTATGCATGAAAAACACATTTCTCCGCCTTGACAAAAAGCCCATTCTCTAGCAACCTCTGAAGCACTCGTCTGACGTGCTGAACGTGTTCCTGGAGAGAAGAGAAAAGGTCAATATGTCATCCAGGTAAACATATATGAATTGATCAACCATATCTCTCAGCACGTCATTGATGAGTTGGATAGCCCGAAGGGCATAACCAAGTATTCAAAGTGTCCCCTGGGGGTATTAAATGCGGTCTTCCATTCATCCCCCTTCCTTATGCGAACCAAATGATAAGCGTTACGTAAATCCAATTTTGTGAAGATGGATGCTCCCTGTAATCGTTCGAAAGCTGAAAACATCAACGGCAAATGATAAGTATTCTTTACCGTGATGTTGTTTAACCCTCGATAATCAATGCACGGTCGCAGAGACCCATCCTTCTTCCCCACAAAAAAGAACCCCGCCCCGGAGATGAGGAAGGTCTAATGAATTTGGATGCTAGAGAATCAGAAATATATTTCTCCATAGCCTCCCTCTCTGGAACAGAAAGTGAATATAACTTGCCCTTAGGCGGAGACTCACTAAGTCTATGGCACAGTCATAGGGACGATGTGGAGGAAGAGAAGCAGCACGAGACTTACTGAACACTTCTCTCAGGTCCTGGTACTCTTTGGGCACGTTAGATAAATTCACTGCCTCCTCCTGAAAAACAGACACAGGTACAGACGAACACGCAGACACTAGACATGACTCATGACACGTATTACTCCACATGGATACAGAATTGTGCCCCCAATCGACTCTAGGATTATGCTGAGTGAACCAAGGATGACCAAGTACGATAGGTGGCAGAGGTGAGTTCATGAGGAGGAATGTTATAGTCTCGGTGTGGTTGCCAGACGTGATGAGAGTAATGGGTTCAGTGGCATGTGAAATGCTGGGAAGCTGTTCTCCATTAAGAGCATTTACAGATATCTTGTACGTGAGGGGGGTGGTAGGAATGTGAAGACGGTGAGCCAGTTCTAAATCCATAAAATTACCTTCCATCCCTGAATCCAGTAAGGCCTGGGTTTCGTGTGTGTTGGTTGCACACCTTAGTCTTACCGGAAGGAGAGTAGATGATGATGGTGAGGATGAGGTCTTCTCGGCGGAGATCCCACCCGATAGTAGCCTCATAGTTACTACCGGGCTTGATCTTTTAACGGGCATGAGTGGATGAAGTGGCCCCCCTCCCTAAGTATAGGCACAGTCCTTGGGACCTCCGCCGTTCTATCTCCTCCCGGGAAAGCACAAACGCCACTTTGGATCATTCCTGATTGAACGTTTGAGGTTGTGATGCAAAGTGCATAGAAGATCGGGTCAAGAAAGCTCTGCAAAACTCTGGTTCACCTGCATATCCTTCTGGTGTCGGCAGTCTCGGTTCTCGCCGTGTTGTTCTCCTCTTGGGTGTCCATTCTAGCGATGCTTTGAGCCGCAAACTCGTCCCACGTGGTAGCGCCTGCTACATCCATGAGGGTCAGATCGTTCTGTCACGTAAGACAGAAACAGGATGTAAATGCAAAATGCTGTTTATTAATTCACCACAAAGATCAGAATTGATGAAGTAACACAGAAGTACAGGCGGGCGGACACAATGCAGGGTGGAACGGTGATGCAGGGACTTCGATGGACAACTGGTGGTGGTGCTCAGTCCAGTGATGATCCCTCGAATGATTCCCGGTAAGTGTAGTAATCCTCGTGACAGTGCTCGGTGATCCAATGCTGATCCAATCCAGGGAAGAACGGCGACAACACAGGGACTCCAACCGACTATACAGACACGGGAACAGGTACAGGAACACACCGGGAAGAACAACGATCTGACAACATGAAAAAAGGGTTACTGAACTTATAAAGGGAACAAACAATTGAATCCAACTGGCGCTGCTGATCATCGCTGATCAGTGACCACGTCCACAGACACACACACACAACAGCACACTAGACGAGAGACAGAGAGTGAATTCATGAACCGTGACACACACACACACATGCAAATAGTTGGCATAGGTAAAAGGGGTTGAAGCTTAAACAGTAAAGAGATTAGAAATAAAAACATGCAGCTATAGTACAATTTTATATTCAGCAGATCTACAGCCTGAATGAAACATCCGTTTCTTAGTTCAAAAAAACCTTTGTAAAAGGTGCATATGATAATTAATGAATCAATTATTACGACTAAGTTTTCAAGTCTTGCTATGTAAAGATTCTTTGTTAAAGATTCCTGATGCACTTTGGGGCTCCAGTTGGTCTCTGCTGAAGTGAATTGATGAGACCAGTTCGAATCAGAGGATCTTGGTGAATGAATAGTCAAAGCCAAAGCCTGGCACAAGCTTAGTGTGGTTTTGAAGTCTCTCAGTTCAGCATCTTCTCCTGTAATTCCTGAATACAGAAGTACCGCCTGATCTGGTGATCAGTGATCTATATAGGGGGATGAAGTCACACCCTCAGGATTTGAGTGAGCCAATGAGGAAAGTTATCTTTTGGAGGGAAGTTTTGAAACTCTTTTTTCTTAGTATGGTGTCTAGCATATGAAATTAGATTGGGGGGTTCAAGAGAATAATATTTTAAGATTCTTATAAAAATAATGTGTTGCCTAGGTATCAACATATAATACACACCCTCATTTTGTCACGGTTCATGAATGCACCGTTTCCTGCTCGTCTCATTTTACGTCATGTTGATTGTTTCATGTGGGTGTTACGCAGGTCATTCCACCAGCCTACTTAATGCCCTGTCTTCCGTCTCTTGTTTGTCAGATCGTTGTTTGAGGTCCTCTGTGCTTCTTGTCTGTGTTCCATCTGCTCAGCTATTCATTGTGTCTTGTTCCTGTTTGGTCGTTGTTGGATTAGCAGTCATCTCACGGATCCCTCACCATCACCCACCTGCACACTCAATCACCTCCTCACCAGTCTGTGCTGGCATCGAGGTCCCTGCGTCACCCACCATCAATCCAGCCTGGCTATACTTCTCTAATAAAGCATCATTTACTTGCAACTTGCTTCCTGTCCTTAATGCGATCGTGACAGAACGATCTGACCACCCATGGAAGCAGCAAGTAGCCCATTATCGGCGTTGGAAGAGTTCCTCAGCGCCAGTGCTCGCACTGTTCAGGTTTTGGTGGCACAGGTGTCCAAGCTCACTCAGCAATTACAGCTTCTGCGAGCCCCCACTGTGCCACTCACACCACCTGTTCCTCCCACACCATCGGAGACTCCCTCCCAGCCAGAACCACGCCTTCCCATTCCGGAAACCTACTCTGGTGAGCCTAATTTCTGTAGAGCTTTCCTAACATGATGCGATATGCACTTCTCTCTTAAACCCAGGACCTTCTCCAACAAACAAACCAAGGTGTCGTTCGTGCTGATACTGCTCACTGGGAGGGCGGCATTATGGGGAACGGCGGTGTGGGAGAATCAAGATCCATGCTGCGCCTCGTTCCAGACACTCGCCACCGAGATGAAGCGGCACTTTGATCGGGCCGTCACCGGGAGAGAGGCGGCTAGGAAGCTAGCCGAATTACGTCAAGGAGAGAGATCAGTTTCGGATTTCTCTGTTGAGTTCTGCATGGGCTGGCTGACCGCGTCCAGAGGGAGATCTACACCCTGGACCTTCCGACCTCACTCAATGGACTCTGGGTCTGTGCTTCTACTGCAGTGGGACCGGTCATCACGCCTACATCTGTCCGGTAAAAGGCCAAGCCCGGTAGTAAGTATGAGGCTACTATCGGGTGGGATCTCCGCCGAGAAGACATCATCATCTACGCTCCTCCCGGTAAGACTAAGATGGTCAGCACGACTTCACGACTGTCAAGCACTTCTGGACTTCAGGGCTGAAGGTAATTTCATGGACTATGCACTTGCACGCAGACTTCAAATTCCCCTCAGACCCCTCACTCACGGTTCACCCCCTCAATGGAGAAAGACTGCTGGTCATCTCTCACATCACTGAAAAAATTACCCTCAGCCAAGGACACAGCGTTGACCGTCGTAGATCACGTCTTTCATTTACATGGCCTCCCGACAGATGTGGTCTCCGACAGGGGACCCCAATTTGTGTCCAAATTTTGGCGTGAATTTTTTAGATTACTGGGAGCAACTGTAAGTCTGTCCTCAGGGTTTCATCCCCAAAACAATGGTCAAACCCAGAGAGCCAACCAAGATTTGGAAAGGGTGTTGCGATGTTTGGTCTCCAAGAATCCTTCCTCCTGGAGCCAACAACTGTCAATGGTGGAGTACCTGTGCTGTCCTTTTTGAGGTGATAGTTTTCTTTTGGGGGAAGGGTCCATAGACCCTTTGGTAAGATGAGGAGGCATTAGATAATATTTGTTAAATGTTTACCATCAGTCATGTAACCACAGCGATCGGTGAAGTGCTGATCTGAAGATCCGAAGCTGTCATGGCATCATGTGTGACCGGTGTAATGTGTTGTGTTTTTTTCAGAGTAGTAACCAGACGGTCATCCCCACCCCCAAAATTCCCAACAGAATTTTGTTACACGAACATTTTTTAAATATTCAGGGTTGGTTCTGGAAAATTTAAAAGTTATGATGTTCCTCAAACATTCTTTAAACTTTTTATTTTTATTTAAAATTGAGTATTCTAGGAATGTCGATTTCTAGCATTCCAAAAACATAAAAAATATCCGGTTTCCATAATGTAGAATGTTATTAAACCTGTTAGCCAGCACCCCCCATTATGGGACTCAGAGCTGAAAGTGCCCTACCTACAGTTCCTTACTTCAGTGTTACACACATCATTTTGGTGTCTTTGGAAAGAAGACTCTTTGCGCTGTACTTTTTATCAACCAGAGTTGATAATGCTCAAAAATATTAAAAGTTATAGACCCTTAAGTGAAATACATGAAATCAGTCCTGGAGCAATCTAAAAAAATAATGGTATGAAAGTCAAATGTCTCATGAGTTTCTATTTCAAATCTGAAGACGATACCATGAAAAACTAGATAAGTATACAGAGCGCTGCTAAGAGTCCCACTACTTCTATTCCATGTGTTTCTCTGCACAGACTCGGTGCACCCAGGAACTGATCCTCCCAGATGTCCTTCACTCCGGCGCTGTGACACCACGGACCCTTTGTGCATCCACAGCGGAGGTCGCGAGCCAGGCCCCGGGGAATGACTACTCCCCCTCCGGTCTTCGAGATCCCCACCCGGAACCGATTTGATCCCCTCTGCGAGACAGAGCGTGAAGCTGTGATCGTCGGAGACTCCATCGTCCGACACATCGTTTCTACGTTAGCAGAAGGTAAAGTGCACACTCACTGTTTCCCTGGTGCTCGTGTTCTCATTGTTTCTGCGCAGATACCCGCGATCCTGAAGGCCGACGAGAGCCCCAGAGCGGTTGTGCTTCATACAGGAGTTAACAACACCACACTGCGGCAGACAGAGATGCTGAAGAGGGACTTCAGGAGCCTGATCGAGATGGTTCACAGCATGACACCCGTCATCATGTCAGGACCACTTTCCACTTATCAACAAGGACACGAAAGGTTCCGTAGACTTGTTGCTTAAAATGAATGGTTATTGTCATGGTGTAAAGAACAGAAACTGATATTTGTTAATAATTGGAATCTTTTCTGGGACCGCCTATGCTTTTTCGCACTGATGGTCTGCACCCCAGCAGACTTCTCTCAGACAACATCTCCAGAACACTTTGCTCCATATGACTAGTAAGCCAATTCTCAAATAACTATTATGATGAAGTTTGTTCCGTGTAAATGAAAAGAGTAATTGCGCTGTACAAACTATTAACACTGTTCCTCGAATAGTGGGGTCAAAATATAAAAAAAAAATCTTATCATGATTAAACCAGAAAAATTTAAAATAAATGAACAAAAAACATTTTTTAAGTACATAAACATTAGATCATTCACACCCAAAGCAGTTATTGTAAATTAAATGATCACAGATAATAGTTTTGATGTACTCTGCTTGACTGAAATCTGGCTAAAACCAAATGATTATATTGGTCTAAATGAGTCTACTCCACCAAACTACTTTTATAACCATGAGCCCCATGAAACTAGTCGTGGCGGAAGTGTTGCAGCAATATATAGTGATATTCTCAATGTTACCCAGAAAACAGGATACAGGTTTAACTTATTCAAAATCCACTGCTTAAAGGGGGGGTGAAATGCTATTTTTTATTACACTGTTAAAGAGTTGGATTCCCATGCTAAGCAGTTTCAGTTTCAGCCTCGGGATCTGATTCTGGATCATAAATAAACGGCTGAATCTGACTGTTAGTCATGGTTTGTTTTGAATGATGTTTTTTTTCCCTCACGGTAATGTCACAACTTCCAAACACTCTCAACGCAAGCCTCCAGCCGGTCGTGTTTTTCCGGGAAAAATCGGTACAGACTATCTTTCTCTTATAAATATAATAAAACTAAAGACTTTTTGGAGCTATGAAGGATGCAGTACTACTCTATAGGTACTCAAGATTAACAGGATATTGAGTGAAAACGAGCATTTCACCCCCCCTTTAATGTTACACTGTCCGGGACAGTCATTGTCTCTTGCTCTGGCTATTGTATTTAGACCATCAGGGCCATATACAGAATACCTAAAAGAATTTGCAGATTTCCTCTCAGACCTTATGGTTACAGTTGATAAAGCACTAATCATAGCAGATTTTAATATTCACATTGATAATACAAATTATGCATTAGGACTTGAGTTTACTGACCTAATAAACTCTTTTAAAGTCAAGCAAAATGTCAACGGGCCCACTCATCGTTTTAATCATACACTGGATTTAATTATATTGCATGGAATCGATCTTACTGATAGATATCGTACCTCAAAGTGATAATGTTACCAACCATTTCCTTGTATCGTCCATGCTGCGTATCACTATATGGCTGGTAATATTATTAGAAAATACGGGATTAGTTTCCACTGTTATGCTGATGATACTGAACTATTTATCTCAATAGAGACCAGATGAAACTTCTTAATTATCTAAGCTGTGTTAAACATTTAAAAGAATGGATGACCAATAATTTTCTCCTATTAAATTCTGATAAGACAGAGATATTACTTTTTGGACCAAAAAGCATTACACAGAATCTAGTAGACTACAGTTTGCAACTAGATGGATGTACTGTTACTTCCTCTACAGTCAAAAATCTGGGTGTTATATTAGACAGCAACTTGTTTTCTGAAAATCATATTTCCCATGTTACAAAAACAGCATTTTTCCATGTTAGAAACATTGCCAGCCTACAAAATATGTAACTTGTTTCTTATGCAGAAAATCTAGTTCATGCATTTATGACCTCTATACTGGACTATTGTAATGCACTTCCAGGTGATTATCCAGCATCTTCAATAAACAAGCTATAGGTAGTCCAAAATGCAGCGGCTAGAATCCTTACAAGGTCAAGAAAATATGATCATATTAGCCAAATTTTACAGTCTCTGCCCTGGCTACCTATTAATTTCTGTATCAGTTACAAATTATTATTACTTACCTATAAGGTCCTAAATGGTTTAGCTCCTGTGTACCTAACTAGCCTTATACCATGCTACAGTTCATCACGCTCCCTAAGGTCACAAAACACTGGACTTTTGGTAGTTCCTAGGATAGCAAAGTCCACTAAAGAAGGTAGAGTTTTTTTTGCATTTGGCTCCCAAACTCTGGAATAGCCTTCCTCATAATGTTCCGGGATCAGATACACTCTCTCTGTTTAAATCTAGATTAAAAACACATCTCTTTCACCAAGCAGTCGAATAATGCATCTCATAATTTGTGACTGCAGTTGTATCTGATCAAATGCGCATTATTATTCTTTAGCTGGAGTAAAACTAATTCATTTTACTTTGTTGGAACAGAAGCTACACTAATTATGTCTCTATTTGTTTCTCTGTTTTGCCACGGGTTTTCACAAACTCCAGTCTGGATCCAGAACACCTGAGAAGAGATGATGCTGACCCCTCATAGGACCCCAGATGACGCTAACCCTGAAACATCATACAGAACTAACAATTATTGCTACTTACTATGCAGTCACATTATAATTGCTGTCAATAGTGTTCATCACCTGGTTGACTGTCTTATATTAATTTTTTCTGAAAATTCCTTTCATATGAACATGAACTGACAGTCACCACTTATAAGCTACTAATTAATATTGTAGAAGCTTAATTTTCTGTAAAGTTGCTTTGCAGTGATTTGTATCGTAAAAAGCGCTATATAAATAAACTTGAATTGAATTGAAATTCTGTTTGTGACACTGTATGCTACAAAACCATGCCGTTTTTTTTACTACCAAGCAGTTTCTGAGCATGAATTATTCCATAATGGACACAACCGAATCTGACCTCGAGTGCTCGTCTGAAACATCTACTAGCCCACAACTCCAACCACAGGCTTCTCAAGAGGTCACTTCAATGACTAGTGAACTTCCAGCCAATCAGCAACCTTGGGAAACCCCCTGAGGAACTCGATGCAAAGATTAATTAAGTGTTTGATGGCTGTTTATGTCTATGCAAATTTCACATTTTCAGTCTCTTAAACTCATTCTTTCCTGACTTTCTATATTCCTGCAACTTGTGTGAATGTGTGTGTGCTTATGTGTTAGATTAGTTTATATGTCTCAGATTAATCTAATAATGTGTTACTCATATTGAAAAGAGAAGTATCTTGTGTTTTGCGCTTACAATTTAATGTCTTAAACTGCCGATCTTGTTACTGTGCTAATTAACAGTGTTTTCACTATACTTGGATATTAATATTGACTGCAGAGTTGATGTTATACATCTCATTCAATGAATCACTGGCTGTCTCAGTGATCAGCTGTAAAACAGTGATTCTTTCCAAATTCCCTTTAAAACCTTAAATTATTCCTTTTTGAGCTAAACTGACCTGTTTCCCTTACAATTAATAATAATGATTGTTAAGTTATCTGTAACATGGATGATGAACTTAGAGATGAGGGAGGCAAGACAAACAAAACCTCAATGTCATGGTGAATTCTGCTAATAGTTAGAGTGACATGACATTTCTCATATCTCTCTTTTATATTTGTTTTGGATGTCATTTACATTGGCAAGTACCTCACTAAACTATTTGCTTATTTCCCCTTGCACTGAATATTATAAAGGTCGGGACAAGTGAGGAGAACTTTTACTTGGTTGAAGATTTAGGTTTCGTTTCCATGTGCAGCATGAGAAAGCTGGTAATATTAGCCACTTTGGTCTCGGCTCTACACGCAGCCAGCTTCCCAACAGACACTGATGTGGTATATAAGTGCCAAGAAGATCAGGACAACATTGCTACTTTAGCAGCTGAGCAGTTCATTAATGATCATCACCACCATGGATACAAATTCAAATTAGTTTCACTGGACAGTCGCAGTGCAGATGAGAAGGTGAGGTTTTGCATAATAGGTATTAGTATGTAGCATTTATAGGTAAAACATTTTTTGTACATTTTGATTGCTGCTGAAATAATAATTAAAAATCTTTAATATCATAAAAATATTTGTTTAAATGCACTTTTATCATTTTATCATTCTCTAAATTATTTATTATTAAACAACCATTTTATAGCCAATATAAAAAGATATACATCACAATATATTTAAATATGTAGGAAAATTAGCAGAGGAGCAGGCAATCTTTGGGACATACTACTTCATCATAATTGTGCATCTTTAATGGACCATTCCTTTGCTTAGATATGTGCATCCTGTCACGATTTAAACCAGGGGTCTAGCTAGTTCAGGTGGGTTTCATCAGGGTTGGAGCTAAACTATTCAGGACTCCGGCTCTCCAGTGCAGAGTTGGAGATCCCTTGAATTGTCCTGTCAAATTTGTCTTTATAAAAGTTCACAATGTTGTTACATATGAAATATAACATGGACAACATAAAAACATTTTTTCATCAGGTTAGATATTGATTATTTAACCTGATCACTCAAACACGTTTTTCTACCTGTCCACCGGTCTCGCATATCCACTATGTTTTTAGTTTTTTTATTACATTTTTATTTGTATTTGTAGTTCTAATTGAATCTTCATCCAACGTGCAATGAGTTCTTGGAAATATTTACCATTAGAGTGTGCACAGACCTTTGAATTCCTACCGGAAGTAGTAAACCATCCGGGTACCTTTGGAATACTCATTTCAACATACTTTGATTTGGGAGACTCTGATTCTAATTTCTAATACTTTATAGGATGGATAATATAGAATGTAATATGACTTGGGACACAGCAAAACATATCATCCAAATCATGGCACGGCAAGGCATCTGTGATGAAGCAGACCAATGAGCGTTTGGTTTCACTGCTGTAAAAGCTTCCAAAAATTAGTTACTTTTGAACTTAACAAGTGCATCAGTGTGGGCTTTTTGAGCTTAAGGCCAAAGTATAAAAAGGCAACCCTCTAAGCAATGTTGCCTGGCAATGTTGCAGTCAACTGGCAACCAGGTGAGACACAGGGCCCATAACCGATCTAAAGTATCTAAGGTCATTCTTTATGGAAAAGTACTCAAGCAACATCACTCGGAAACATTACTCAAAAAGTTGCCCCACCTTTAGAAATGGAACAACAACAAAACAGCAGAGACTGCAAAAATAACACATCGCTGCATTGACAAGCATTTGTCTGAGAGGATTATGAGATAGCACCTGTATAGCATAGTTTAAAATAGATTCTCTCATTGTCTGTCTTGATCATACGTTTTCCAGTTCTTCAGCATCTGCCAAAGACAAAGACTATTATTCAAGATAAGTCCTATAATATCATCAGCTTCCTAATTTCTCACCTGCTTGCTCTCCTGAGCTCTGCCATCTGCATTAACAAACTGTGAATCATAGTACCAGTGTTGTCTTCTTCTGTTCGCTGACAAAGAAGATGAAGATTGCTGAATAAAGACTTTAATTTTAATTTAATTATGAAGGTTTAAATGACAGCTTATGAATAAAATGGATTATTTTTGTGATATCATGTAGCAATTTTAGTGTATTTTATGGTTTTACAGTCACAGCATGACAGAAAATACGCCTTTTGTGACCCATGTTAAAAAAATGACATAAGAAATGATTAAGTAATTGCAGAAATGTATATTTATTTTAAGGTATTAAGTTGATGATACACAGGGAAACTTTTGGAGCAATGTTGCTGGCCAATGTTGCTGTGAGATGTTGCTAGAGAGATGACAATTTCTCATTAAGAATGAGAAACAAATTTCAATCAGGATACTTCTGATCGGATGTGAGCTCTGTGTCTCACCTGGTTGCCTGTGGACATTGCCCAGCAAAATTTGTTTATTGTTCATCCTTGATTAGTCTCCCTAGATGAATCTTAATAAAGGGATATTTCCCCAAAAAATCTAAATTAGGTCATTAATAATTCACCCTCATGTCGTTCCAAACCAGTGAGACCTCCGTTTATCTTTGGAACACAGTTTAAGATATTTTAAATTTAGTCCGAGAGCTCTCAGCCCCTCCATTGAAGCTGTGTGTACGGTCTACTGTCCATGTCCAGAAAGGTAAGAAAAACATCATCAAAGTAGTCCATGTGACATCAGAGGGTCAGTTAGAATTTTTTAAAGCATCGAAAATACATTTTGGTCCAAAATAGCAAAAACTATGACATTATTCAGCATTGTCTTCTCTTCCGTGTCTGTTAGGAGAGAAGTTTGTGATATCTGGTTCGCGAACTAATCATTCGATGTAACCGGATCTTTTTGAACCAGTTCACCAAATTGAACTGACAACAGGATTTGGCATCTGCCCACACTGCCAAAAGCACCAAAAGTTGGTTGAATGAACATGGTTTGCACTGAATTTATTTAACCCTTAACCTGCATCCCGACACGGGGGTACTGAACTCCCCTTGTTTGTACTTGTCAATATTTATGAATGGATTAAATGAAACGGGACAAATTTAATCTTGATGCCTCAAGCATCGACGACAGATCGCTGTTTTCCCATGGAAAGCTTATAAAGAATGTATTTGCTACATTTTTGTAAGCAGTACACAACAAAACATTAAGAATAAATACATTCCATATTCGTCGTAATAATGAGTCATAAACGCATCCACAGCTGTATATCTCGGTTTAGTTAGAAAGGTAAGGGTCCACTGAATGAAATCTCATGGAGCATGTTCAGTCAAACAAAGCAATAACGTTGTGATATGGATTATAATTCCTTTGTTTACGTTTCAGTACTTCATGGAAATAATTGTTTGTTTCCATTATGGAATAACTCACGCTCAGAAAACTGTGTCTTGGTAGTAAAAAAACACAGCATTATTTATTATTTAATGCGTACAGTGTCACAATCAGAATGCGACTATCCACAAAAAAAGTGTAAGACAGGTGGAAGATTGTTTATATGAATTCCGGCGCTCTCTCATGACGACTCGTGATGCATGCTGTGACGCACCTGTCATCTGATGGAGGTGGACCTTAGCGATCGCCTTAGTCTCAGAATAATGGTTGCAGGAATCTCATTTTTCATGGTATCTTCTTCAGATTTGAAATAAAATCAATGTGGTAAAAAAAATGGTAACACTTTAGAATAGGTAAAACCTATTAGTTGCCTATTAGCATGCATATTACTAGAATATTAGCTGTATATTAGTGCTAATTTAGAACATATTAATGCCTTATTCTACTTGACCTTATTCTACATCCCTAATCTTACCCAATACCTAAACCTAACAACTAACAACCTTACTAACTATTAATAAGCAGCAAATTAATAATTTATTGAGAGAAATGGCGTAGTTAATAGTTAACCAGTGTTACCGATTATAAAGTGTTACCAAAAAAATGTCAAGGCACTTCAGTGTCTATAACTTTTAATATTTCCAAGCATTTTCAACTCTGATTAATAAAAAGTAAAGCCCAAAGAGTCTTCTTTCCATAGACACCAAAATTATGCGTGTTACACACATAATAAGTTAGGGCATATAGTGGGGGGTCCTATAATGGGGGGTGCTGGCTAACAGGTTAATACACAAGTTTTTAGTTGAATTACTGAAATGAACTTTTCCAAAACATTCTAATTTATTGAGATGCACCTGTAGTTATATAGTAAAGCTGCACCCCTACAGATCAGTCTAGATTTTACCAGTAGCTCATTAGGGGTTATAAATTAAGCACGCTTTTCTGATTAGATTCAAGGACACTGATTGACTACCTTTTGTCATGTCTTGAATATATTTCTATTTTATGTCATGTGTTGATTATGAATATAATTTGCAAAAATGATTTTCTATATCATAAACCTATACATTTCTATAATTTATCATTATAATTTTGTGCGTGTGGCTCAGGGAGGGTGGTAACCTATTGCCTTCTACTGTTCAGCCATCACTGATCATTTGTTTTTTGTTACTTTTCAATAAACTCTAAATCCACATCAGTGTCTTTCTGTGGCTGTTCTACATACGGTGTAAAAAAGTGATTTCAAATACAGAAAACAAGATATGTTTAAAAAAAATAAAAAAAAAACTTATTATAATGTGCAAATGCTACAAATTATCTTGTTTTTGTGCAGACCGATCTTTGTGAGGTCATCTTCAGAATAACACTAGAAGAAACTGAATGCCACATTGTGAATCCCAAACCTTTAGATCAGTGTAACACTAGAATGGAAGCAGAGACGGTGAGCTGAAAATCACATTTCTTCCAAACTCTAATTTCAGAAAACTGCTATTTCCACTCCCAAGAGAGTGACTTTTGTTAGTTGTGCATCCAATTAACAGCCTTTTTCCTGTCTCCCTTAAAGAAAGTGACAGCAAAATGTAATGTGACCGTGTTAAGTTTTGAGGGAAAAGCAGTTGTGGCGTGCTTCATCTGTGACACCAAACCAGGTGCTGTAAACAATTCTCTCTCTCTCTCTCTCTCTCTCTCTCTCTCTCTCTCTCTCTCTCTCTCTCTCTCTCTATATATATATATATATATATATATATATATATATAAAATTAGACGCTCGACTTGTATAGCCATTCAAAGAACTTATAGTAATGTTTAAGGTCACTTTGTCTGAGTACAGAAAAGATCATTCATATCCTATAAATACAGTATTGTTCAAAATAATAGCAGTACAATGTGACTAACCAGAATAATCAAGGTTTTTCGTATATTTTTTTATTGCTACGTGGCAAACAAGTTACCAGTAGGTTCAGTAGATTCTCAGAAAACAAATGAGACCCAGCATTCATGATATGCACGCTCTTAAGGCTGTGCAATTGGGCAATTAGTTGAATTAGTTGAAAGGGGTGTGTTCAAAAAAATAGCAGTGTGGCATTCAATCACTGAGGTCATCAATTTTGTGAAGAAACAGGTGTGAATCAGGTGGCCCCTATTTAAGGATGAAGCCAACACTTGTTGAACATGCATTTGAAAGCTGAGGAAAATGGGTCGTTCAAGACATTGTTCAGAAGAACAGCGTACTTTGATTAAAAAGTTGATTAGAGAGGGGAAAACCTATAAAGAGGTGCAAAAAATGATAGGCTGTTCAGCTAAAATGATCTCCAATGCCTTAAAATGGAGAGCAAAACCAGAGAGACGTGGAAGAAAATGGAAGACAACCATCAAAATGGATAGAAGAATAACCAGAATGGCAAAGGCTCAGCCTATGATCACCTCCAGGATGATCAAAGACAGTCTGGAGTTACCTGTAAGTACTGTGACAGTTAGAAGACGTCTGTGTGAAGCTAATCTATTTTCAAGAATCCCCCGCAAAGTCCCTCTGTTAAAAAAAAGGCATGTGCAGAAGAGGTTACAATTTGCCAAAGAACACATCAACTGGCCTAAAGAGAAATGGAGGAACATTTTGTGGACTGATGAGAGTAAAATTGTTCTTTTTGGGTCCAAGGGCCACAGGCAGTTTGTGAGACGACCCCCAAACTCTGAATTCAAGCCACAGTACACAGTGAAGACAGTGAAGCATGGAGGTGCAAGCATCATGATATGGGCATGTTTCTCCTACTATGGTGTTGGGCCTATTTATCGCATACCAGGGATCATGGATCAGTTTGCATATGTTAAAATACTTGAAGAGGTCATGTTGCCCTATGCTGAAGAGGACATGCCCTTGAAATGGTTGTTTCAACAAGACAATGACCCAAAACACACTAGTAAACGGGCAAAGTCTTGGTTCCAAACCAACAAAATTAATGTTATGGAGTGGCCAGCCCAATCTCCAGACCTTAATCCAATTGAGAACTTGTGGGGTGATATCAAAAATGCTGTTTCTGAAGCAAAACCAAGAAATGTGAATGAATTGTGGAATGTTGTTAAAGAATCATGGAGTGGAATAACAGCTGAGAGGTGCCACAAGTTGGTTGACTCCATGCCACACAGATGTCAAGCAGTTTTAAAAAACTGTGGTCATACAACTAAATATTAGTTTAGTGATTCACAGGATTGCTAAATGCTAGAAAAATTTTTTTTTGTACAAAATAGTTTTGAGTTTGTACAGTCAAAGGTAGACACTGCTATTTTTTTGAACACACCCCTTTCAACTAATTGCCCAATTGCACAGCCTTAAGAGCGTGCATATCATGAATGCTGGGTCTTGTTTGTTTTCTGACAATCTACTGAACCTACTGGTAACTTGTTTGCCACGTAGCAATAAAAAATATACTAAAAACCTTGATTATTCTGGTTAGTCACATTGTACTGCTATTATTTTGAACAATACTGTACGATTCACAGTGTATTTTGCTCCTGTTTTTGTCCCAGATTCACATGAAATACTTTTGACAAAATGCCCTGACTGCCCCAGTCTACTGCCATTAAATGACCCAAATGGTCTAGAGACTGTGAAAACGGCCCTGCAGAAATTCAACAAAGAATCTAATCACAAGTCATACTTTAAACTGTTGGAAGTGGGAAGGATCAGCACACAGGTAAAGTCTCTCAAACTTAAATATGTTATGCAGATACATAACCGGAAATGTTGCTTGTGACACAAGCTTGTTACACATGTCATTTTGCTCCAAAGTTTTATTTATATAGCGATTTAAACAAAATACATTGCGTCAAAGCAACTGAACAAGATTCGTTAGGAAAACAGTGTGTCAATAATGCAAAATGATAGTTAAAAGCAATTCATCATTGAATTCAGTGATGTCATCTCTGTTCAGTTAAATAGTGTCTTTGCATTTATTTGCAATCAAGTCAACGATATCGCTGTAGATGAAGTGACCCCAACTTAGCAAGCCAGAGGCGACAGTGGCAAGGAACCGAAACTCCATCGGTGACAGAATGGAGAAAAAAACCTTGGGAGAAACAAGGCTCAGTTGGGGGGCCAGTTCTCCTCTGACCAGACGAAACCAGTAGTTCAATTCCAGGCTGCAGAAAACTCAGAATTGTGCAGAAGAATCATCTGTTTCCTGGAGTCTTGTCCCGGTGGTCCTCTGAGACAAGGTCTTTACAGGGGATCTGTATCTGGGGCACTAGTTGTCCTGGTCTCCGCTGTCTTTCAGGGCAGTAGAGGTCCTTTCTAGGTGCTGATACACCATCTGGTCTGGATACGTACTGGATCTGGGTGACTGCAGTGACCCTCTGATCTGGATACAGGTGGCTACGGTGACCTCGGAATAAGAGAGAAACAGACAAATATTAGCATATATGCCATTCTTCTAATGATGTAGCAAGTACATAGGGTGTTATGGGAAGTGTTTCCGTTTCCGGTTTACCTAATTAATGCAGCCTAAAAATCCTTTAACGGATTTGGATAATAAAAGCATATTAGTATGTTTTGTGTAAGCCAGGTTAAAGAGATGGGTCTTTAATCTAGATTTAAACTGCAAGAGTGTGTCTGCCTCCCGAACAATGTAAGGTAGTTTATTCCAGAGTTTAGGCGCCAAATAGGAAAAGGATCTGCCGAGTTTTGAGAACGTAGCGGACGTAGAGGATTATAATGTAAAAGGAGCTCATTCAAATACTGAGGTGCTAAACCATTCAGGGCTTTGTAATTAATACGCAATATTTTAAAATCTATATGATGTTTGATAGGGAGCCAGTGCAGTGTTGACAGGACCGGGCTAATATGGTCATACTTCCTGGTTCTAGTAAGAACTCTTGCTGCTGCATTTTGGACTAGCTGTAGTTTGTTTACTAAGCGTACAGAACAACCACCCAATAAAGCATTACAATAATCTAACCTTGAGGTCATAAATGCATGGATTAACATTTCTGCATTTGACATTGAGAGCATAGGCCGTAATTTAGATATATTTTTGAGATGGAAAAATGCAGTTTTACAAATGCTAGAAACGTGGCTTTCTAAGGAAAGTTTGCGATCAAATAGTACACCTAGGTTCCTAACTGATGACGAAGAATTGACAGAGCAAACATCAAGTCTTAGACAGTGTTCTAGGTTATTACAAGCAGAGTTTTAGGTCCTATAATTAACACCTCTGTTTTTTCTGAATTTAGCAGTAAGGAATTACTCGTCATCCAGTTTTTTATATCGATTATGCATTCCATTAGTTTTTCAAATTGGTGTGTTTCACTGGGCCTTGAAGAAATATAGAGCTGAGTATCATCAGCATAACAGTGAAAGCTAACACCATGTTTCCTGATGATATCTCCCAAGGGTAACATATAAAGCGTGAAGAGTAGCGGCCCTAGTACTGAGCCTTGAAGTACTCCAAATTGCACTTGGGATCGATATGATACATCTTCATTCACTGCTACGAACTGATGGCGGTCATATAAGTATGATTTAAACCATGCACTTCCATTAATGCCAGCAAAGTGTTCTAGTCTATGCAAAAGAATGTTGTGGTCAATTGTGTCAAAAGCAGCACAAAGATCCAATAAAACTAATAGAGAGATACACCCACGATCAGATGATAAGAGCAGATCATTTTTAACTCTAAGGAGAGCAGTCTCAGTACTATGATACGGTCTAAATCCTGACTGGAAATCCTCACATATACCATTTTTCTCTAAGAAGGAATATAATTGTGAGGATACCACCTTTTCTAGTATCTTGGACAGAAAAGGAAGATTCGAGATTGGTCTATAATGAACTAGTTCTTTGGGGTCAAGTTATGTTTTTTTGATGAGAGGCTTAATAACTGCCAGTTTGAAGGTTTTGGGGACATATCCTAATGACAATGAGGAATTAATAATGGTCAGAAGAGGATCTATGACTTCTGGAAGTACCTCTTTTAGGAGCTTAGATGGTATAGGGTCTAACATACATGTTGTTGGTTTAGATAATTTAACAAGTTTATACAATTCTTCCTCTCCTATAGTAGAGAATGAGTGGAACTGTTCCTCAGGGGGTCTATAGTGCACTGTCTGATGTGATACTGTAGCTGACGGCTGAATGGTTGCAATTTTATCTCTAATAGTATCGATTTTAGAAGTAAAGTAGTTCATAAAGTCATTACTGCTGTGGTGTTGGGAAATGTCAACACTTGTCAGCCTAACTATTTCCCTGCATTTATCACATGTGAATCCCTCATCACCGACAGAGATAGATAAACTGTACATGTGACAAGGGGCGCAAATAACAATAGCAGGAGAAGCCATTACTCACTGTGCTTGACAGATCATTACCACAGTTGTTTGATGAACTTGTAAAAACTGGAGAGAGAGAGAGGAGAGGAGAGGAGAAAAAAAACAGTGATAGATACAAATTGAAATGCAAATGACATGCTAACTAGTGCTAATGTGATGCAGGTGCACTGCATACACAGATTTAAATTAAAAGTGAACGATCAAAATTAATTTGATAAGATTGATCGATAGTATCAAAAATATGTTGTGAATTAAGTTATATTTGATCACTTTAAACAACAGAGAGTGATACTAAGTTAAAGATTCTAGAGGGAGAGAGAAAAAAAGCTACGATTACAAGCAGCAGCATGGCCAGCAGGAAGCAGAAAAAAACTGTCCAACAGCGACACCTGCAGGTAGGAGGTTCACTACACATGGTCAAAGCCTTGACATACTCGAGGCAAAGTTATTTTTTTGTTCTTTGCTTAGGTCAGTGATCCTCAAATATGGCTTGTGAGATCCACTTTCCTGCAGAGATTAGCTCTGACCCTAATCAAACAAACCAGATTCAAGGATCACTTAGGTAAAAGAAGTTGGAAATACATGAGCAGCGGTTTAGGGTTTACTGTGATTATCCCCGCACCACCCATGCTGCAGCATTCAGATCAATATGTAAATATATGCTTCATGCTTTTCTCTCAGTAACAAAGTAAATACACACAACCTGTGGCAACAAAAGCTGACTCAAAACATCTTGGCCAAAAAGTTGAGTTTGAACACTCTGGAAAGATTACAGGCAACTGACAAGTAGAACATTTGTTCTGAAAATAACATTCAAGTATGTTCAGTTGAATAGAATATGCTTGCTTTGCATCTGAGCAGATATTTAAAAAAAGAATACGTCACACCTCTGTTTATCAATTTGCACTGGCTTCCAATAGCTGCTAGCGTAAAATCCAAAGCATTGATGTTTACCTACAAAACTACCTCTGGCTCTGCACCCCTTTACTTAAATTTGTTACTTCAGACTTATGTGCCCTCTAGAAGCTTGCGTTGTGAAAGTGAAAATCACTTGATTGTGCCATCCCAAAGAAGCACAAAGTCACTTTTATGGACTTTTAAATTAAATTATATAAAAAAAAAAAAATAATAATATATATATATATATATATATATATATATATATATATATATATATATATATATATATATATATATATGTATGTGTGTGTGTGTGTGTGTGTTGATAGGGAGCCAGTGCAGTGTTGACAGGACCAGGCTAATATGGTCATACTTCCTGGTTCTAATAAGAACTGTAGCTGCTGCATTTTGGACTAGCTGTCGTTTGTTTACTAAGCGTGCAGAACAACCTCAGTATTTGAATGAGCTCCTTTTACATTATAATCCTCTTTGTCCGCTATGTTCTCAAAACT
This sequence comes from Carassius gibelio, assembly GCF_023724105.1. Lineage (NCBI taxonomy): Eukaryota > Metazoa > Chordata > Actinopteri > Cypriniformes > Cyprinidae > Carassius > Carassius gibelio. The sequence continues at coordinate 21,479,291 of NC_068392.1, forward strand.
CAGGCAATTTCATAATACTTAGAATATCAAAATCAACTGCGGGCGGCAGATCCTCCACATAGAAAGGACCTCTACATCCCTGAAAGACAGCAGAGACCAGGGGCCTGTTCTTCGTACGTCGCTTATTACATCCGAGATCAAATGACACATCCAAGATGATATCATCGTGCTAATCCTGATCCGGCTAATTGGGTTCTTCGAACACACCTGTTGTGTATGATTAGTATAGCTGGATTGAGTTATGTGACATAATTGTGCGTTCATGTGTTGTCTTAAAAGGGGATATGTATCGATACTCGAAACCATGATCAGCAGTGCAGCGATTGGCTGGTGGCAAGACGGCAATGTAATGACGTCATATAATTTAAAACAACACTTTAATAAATTAATAAATTTATGGACTTTAATAAGGAAACAGCCAAGCAAACAAAACTACATAAATGTGATAATAGATACATGAGACAGATAATAGATACATGTTTTTATTTTATTAGATTTTTTTTCATTATTCCCAATTATTTAGATTCGCAATTTATAATAGTTGTGCAGTCTTTACATTTTTATTTCAATGTAGAAATTATCTATTCATTTCATTTTATATTTGGACAGATTTGTTACGTGACAGCATTAGTGAAAGTTTCTAAAGGGTCAATATCATGATATCTGCATCTCCTGCGCTCCATCAAGCCACTCTTATAATAGCAGTCATCACTCAAAATAATGCACGACTCTATTATTTGTATAACATGTGTGTAAGAATCTAATACAATTATGAAGTAATAATTTTATGGCAAATAAATATTTCAGTGAGTAAAACTGGCTGTGTCTATAGTAGGCTGTTATGGACTACACAGCATTTTTATATTATTTTTAAATAATTTTTTTAATGATTATTATTTTAAATTATTGTCCCTGGATCAGTACGATACTCTTGTAATAAAGTAGCGGTGGTAGCAGGCATATTTTGAGTATCAGTTCTGGTTGAAAAGAAGCGATCTAATCCTGTTTACATGAAATAAGCCTGCTCCCGAGCAGGTTTAAGCTAACGGACCTGTTGCCATGACAGCAGCTCCGGGATGAGCTTCGAAGAACCAAATGATCCAAGATCATGCCAAATCGTCAACATTCAAATCCAGCTAACTGAGTTAGCGACGTACGAAGAACGGGCCCCAGGGCCCCAGATACAGATCCCCTGTTGATGTTGATGATCTCAGATGACCACCAGGACAATACCACAGGAAACAGATGATTCTTCTGCACAATCTGACTTTGCTGCAGCCTGGAATTGAACTGCTGGTTTCTTTTGGTCAGAGGAGATTTGCTTTGGTCAGTTGCTTTGACGCAATGTATTTTGTTTAAAGCGCTATATAAATAAAGGTGACTTGATTTGACTATTCTATCTGTTTTGTTTTTATTTATTATATTATTTAAAAGCCCATGCTACATGTACTGTGTTAACCTAACTGAGACTTGTTATAGCACTAATATTTCATTGTTCTTTTTTTTGTTTTTGATTGCTTCCACTGTCCTCATTTGTAAATTACTTTATTTAAAAGCATCTGATAAATGAATAAATGTAAATGTAAATGTAATATTTCTGCCCTCATACAGCAATTCTGTTTTATCAGACATTACCGTGACATTAAAAAACAACTTTTTAAATACGGTAATTATGTTGTTTGCATATTAACATAATATTTGTCTATTTCTTTAGTGGATGCTTTCAGGTCAAGGCTTCTTTGCGCAGTTCGCCATTACGGAGACAAACTGTCCCAAAACAGTGGAATATCAGAAACAAAAAGCATGCAAGGCTTTGTGTGGAGTTAAAGCTGTAAGTACACATGTTCATTACTTATGTCAGACTATTGGAAAGTAACATCCAATATACACATTGTTTGTTGTAGTACAGAAGTGTTTATTTTATTACACTAAATGTGTCTCTGTATTTCAACAATACCATACATACCATTAAAGGTTGTTTTCTTTATATATTTTTTTTCTTGTGCACTGAACCAGTAATCATCTTAGCATTATGTGCATAACCTGTTTCCCTAATGAGTGAACGAGACGCTGTGCTGTGATGTTGATACTATGTGAACACCTAGAGTGTGACTGGTCTTTGAGGCATGTGTGAACATGGCAATCTTGTTTGATGACGGTTATATAATTTCACTGGCATTCCAGCATAAAGGGCACCGATGGAATGCCAAGGTCACACTAAACTGTCAACATACAAACATTTAGGATACTGCAGTGTTTGTGATATACTGTAAGCAGAGATGTATAAAGTACTAGAGACCCATACTTGAGTAAAAGTACAAGTGCTCTATCAAAAAAGTGACTTGAGTAGAAGTAGAAGTGCTCTTTAAGCACCACACTTAAGTAGAAGTACTAAAGTATTCAACATTTTTTGTACTTAAGTATTGCAAGTAGTCTATTTTAAAATTTACTACTCAAGTACTGAAAGTAAAAGTAGAAGTATTGTGTTATGTAGCTATTAAAGAAAGTAGTCAAAAGTTTGAACATAATGTTTTTACTATTTCAAATGATTAACCTAAAGGACAATAACAATTCCTTTGACTGTAACTTCTTGTAAACAAAAAACGGTTACTAGGGTCAGTTAGCCCAATTTGCAAAATGATGTCATTAATAACTTACCCTCATGTTGTTTCAAACCCGTAAGACATCAGAGGGTCATTTAGAATTTTTTGAAGCATCGAAAATACATTTTGGTCCAAAAATAGCAAAAACTATGACTTTATTCAGCATTGTCTTCTCTTCCGTGTCTGTTGTAAGACAGTTAAAAACAAAGCAGTTTGTGATATCTGGTTCGCGAACGAATCATTCGATGTAACCGGATCTTTTTGAAACAGTTCACCAAATCGAACTGAATCGTTTTAAACAGTTCGCGTCTCCAATACGCATTAATCCACAGATGAATTAAGATGTTAACTTGTTTAATGTGTCTGACACTCCCTCTGAGTTAAAACAAACCAATATCCCGGAGTAATTCATTGACTCAAACAGTACACTGACTGAACTGATGTGAAGAGAGAACTGAAGATGAACACCGAGCCGAGCCAGATAATGACTCGTTCACGAGTCAAGAACCGTTTCTGTCAGACGCGTCCGATTCGTGAACCGAGGAGCTGATGATACTGCGCATGTGTGATTTAGCGTGAAGCAAACCGACACACAGAGCGTCTGGAACCGAACTGTTTTCTTTTGGTGATTGATTCTGAACTGATTCTGTGTTAATGTTATGAGCCCATGTGCAGTCAACGCCAATGACGCCATTGCGTCGAGCGCAAAAGAATCGGTGAACTGTTTTCTTCAACTGGTTTATTGAATCGAACTGTCAGAAAGAACTAACGTTACTGGTCATCCGAAAACCGATGCAACCAGTTCAGTCATTATCTGGCTCGGCTCGGTGTTCATCTCTCTCTTCACAGCAGTTCAGTCAGCACGCGCAGTCTCGCTTGATTCGCTTAATGATGTGCCAGCTTCATCAAATCTGCCATCTACAGTTCTGGCAGTGGTTTGTAATGGAATGATTCGTAACATTATTATAATTGTAACGAGTAACGATGCAGCACATAAAAAAAATATCGGAGTAAAAGTATTAAACTCAGCGAAAATATGTACCGAAGTAAAAGTGGAAGTAGGAGAAAAAAATAATACTCTAGTAAAGTACAGATACCGCCTTTTAGTACTTAAGTACAGTAGTGAAGTAGTTCTACTTCATTACTATACATCTCTGACTGTAAGTGACACACTGCCTAATAAACAGGCCCTCTGGGAAGAAAGACGACATATTCTTGCCAGGCTGCTTCCTCCAGTCAAAGTAATGGATAGGGCAAATGAGAGAAGAATGTTAACATAGATTCATCCATGACTACACAAATTCTAGAGGTATATTGATAACATCTCCTATATTTAATATACTGGAGAGGGTCAGCTCAAACAACCTCTAATGCCAGAACAACCTCTATTTTGGAAAGGGAAGGATTTATGGCCCTTTGCAATTGACCCCTCAGCTACTGTCACTATGTCCAACAACCCATTCCACTCCCACACCACAAATCATGTTCTCACGCAGTAAAAAAATGCATCGTGGAGCATAAGAAGACATTAACAATAGCCTGACAGACAAGGCAGGGCAGTTTACTTCTAATATGAAATAAATATTTTTTAAGAAATTCAAGATACTTAGCTTTTATTGAAAAGTGAAGTCCCATTAAACAAATACCACTATGATGCTTAAATTTTGGAAAAAAAGACAAATTGTATCAGCTCAGGCATTAAGACATAAACACTTATCGTCAAATCCTCAACAGTGGTGACAATAATTCTTCACGCTGCAGTGCATGATGGGAGATTTTACTATGGTGTTACCCAGCATGAAGCATTTTGTGGATTGTCACCATTGTTAAGATTCAAATGTTGGTTTGTGATTTCTGCATTTCTAATTAGAATGAGTCTTCAAATATTTATATGCATTACATAAAGATTTAAAATGAATTAATCTTCCCTTGCATGCTGCTGTTCCACAGGGTTGATTATTCAAAACATATAAATGAAATAGAAAGTTATTTTGGATGTAATCAGGCTGGCACCTGATGATTAATTCATCATATAAAAGCATCTAACAGCTCACTTCACAGCACTGATCTCGGTGCTTTATAACAGCACATGCAGTACTACAGAGAAAGTTCAAACATAGGAGTCTTCTTCTTCTTCTTCTTCTTCTGTTTATTGGCGGGTCATATCGCCACCTACTGGACTACTACACAGGAGTGTGTAAAAGGACGTTGGTAGCTGATACATTAAATCATAAAATCATAAAATAATAGTAAAACCCCCACCCCCCTCAAAAAAAAAAAAAAAAAAAAAAAGAAAATTAACGGTTTATACTACATATATAATTATACCCAGCTAAATTCTTCTACTTAAACCAGTATCATTAAGATACGTAATAAAATACTTGCTTCTTTGTCCCTGCATACCTTGCTCCTGTAAAATATTATGAATGTCATTTTCTGCATCTGAGTCTTTCCACTTCTGTCTTAGTTGATCAAATTTCTTACATCTAAATAATACATGGGTGACATCCTCCAAGACTTTACATTCAGAGCATATTCCATTACTTTTACCTATTAATGATAAAGTGGAATTCAGGCCTGTGTGGCCCAACCTCAATCTGGTTATAATACCTTCTTCATGCCTATTAAGACCCAATGAGGTGATTCTTTTCCCTCCAACACAGTTCTGGTTCCTATAATAGTGTCTGGCATTACTCCCTGAATCCCATTCATCTTGCCATCTTAGTATAATCTGTGATTTAATTAAAGCTTTAGCATCTCCTTTACCCAATGGAATGTGAATTTCTACTTGATCTAAATCCAGAGCTTTTTAGCTAACTTATCAGCAATTTCATTGCCATCTATTCCATAATGGCCTGGAATCCAACAGAACTGCACCGCTAGTCCAAGGCTTATAATATTTAAAAGAATATGCTTTACTTCTAATACCAAATCTTCACGTATAGCATTATCTGTTTTAAAACTTTGTAATACTGCCATAGAGTCAGAACATATAACTGATCTAAGAGGTTTAGTCTCTTCAACCCACCTAAGGGCAGTTATTATTGCAGTCATCTCTATTGAATATACTGATAAATGGTAACTCACTCTATACCCATATCTTTTTTCCAAATTCTGGTATATATATACCAACACCACAATGACCTTTGAGTTCTTTAGAGCCATCTGTGAATATTTTCAAATATCCATAATATGAAGTATTTAAATAACTTAAGCAGGCTTCAGTAAAACTTTGCTTAGTGTGATGTTCACCTTTTCCCGTTAATAAATCAATACTTACCTCTGGAACTGGAAGCAGCCATGGAGGAACACTACTTAAAGCTAATGCTGGGCCATACTTCAACTCTTTTAATCCATAATGATTCACTATATTGTCAATATTCCAACCAAATCCACTGGACTTTTTAGAATATTCCCAACAATCACTAAGTACTGTCAGAGATGGGTTATTGGAACTTCCTTTTAACCTTACCCAATAAGTTAGTGACAATTTCTCATACCTTAAATTAATAGGGGTTTCCTTAGCTTCAACTAATAAAGCACTTGTAGGAGTTGTTTTAAAAGCGCCCAGGGCAATTCTCAAAGCTTTAAACTGCATTCTTTCAATTTTCTTAAAGGATGTCTTACATGCTGAGCTATACATTATACAACCGTAATCAATAGTTGATCTTATCTATGCTTTATATATGTTAATCAGAGACAACCTGTCAGCTCCCCAACTATGCCCAGTGACCATTCTCATAAGGTTAATTACCTTTTTGCACTTTGTTTCAATATATTCAATGTGATATTTCCATGTAAGTTTTGCATCTAACCATATTCCTAGGTACTTAAATTTTTCACTTCTTTCAAGTTGCTGATTATAAAGCATAATTTTATAAGTTTCAGGGACTTTTTTCCTAGTAAAATACACCACCTGTGACTTTGAAATAGAAAATTTAAAACCCCAATCAATTCCCCACTGTTCCAGTACATGAATGTCCTTTTGAATCTTATTATTAACATGTGAAATATTACGTCTTCTTCTCCAAATGACAGCATCATCTGCATATAATAGACCTTCGTTACTATCTCCCAGTTTTTCATATATGTCATTAATCATTATGTTGAACAAGATAGGACTGATAACACTGCCCTGTGGAATCCCATTTTCAACAATAAACTCATCAGACACTGCATCTCCCACTTTGACCCTGATGGAACGTTGAGAGAGAAAGTCAAGTATGTAATTATACATTTTCCCATTAATTCCCAGTTTTCCTAATTTAATCAATAAACCTTCTCTCCACATTGTGTCATAGGCTTTCTCAATATCTAGGAAAACTGCCACCATTACTTCTTTCATTATTAACGACTTTTCAATTTCATTGCATACTTTGACCAGAGCATCTGTTGTTGACTTGCATCTCCGAAATCCAGTTTGATACCCTTTAAGTGGATTTATGTATTCTAGAAAATAATTCAATCGCCCAACTATAATTTTTTCCATTAATTTTCCAAAATGTGAAGTGAGTGCAATAGGCCTATAATTTCCTGGGTCACTTGAGTCTTTACCTGGTTTAGTAAATGGAAGGATTCTTGCCCATTTCCATATGCTTGGTAATTTACCTTCATTCCATACTTTGTTAAACAGATTAAGAACTTTCTCCAATAAATTATCAGGCAATTTTCTAAACATAGCATAACACAGGTTGTCCGTCCCTGGTGCAGAGTATGCAGTATTGCTTAATGCCCTTTTAAGTTCTGACATATTAATTTCAGAATCCATAATAGACATATTAGACACTTTGGTATTTAATATATTCCTATTTATTTTCATTATCTCTTCTTTCCTTTTCTTATACCTCTCCTCCAGGTGGCTACCCTTGTGTATGTCTGCAAAAGCTCTAGCAAGCATATTGGCTTTTTCCATATCTGAGATTGCATGTGTGCCATCTTTAATTAAGACAGAAACCTGGGGAGGCTTAAATTTGCCTATCATCTTCTTAATCATCATCCATACTTTATTTAAAGTGGTCTCTCTTCCTATTGTTGAGCAAAACTGTCTCCATGAATCTTTCTTAGCCTCTTTAATAACCTTCCTGGCTAATGCCTTCTTCCTTTGGTAATTAACAAGATTGTCCATTGTTAATGTTCTACGCAGATTCTTAAAAGCTCTATTCCTGTCCTTGATAGCCTCAGAACACTTATCATTCCACCATGGAACATGGAACATTGGTTTGCTTCTTTTGATTTTGACTAACAGGAATGCTTTGGCTGGCAGCATCCAATATAAAAGAACTGACACTGCTATTTATTTCATCGACTGTTTGATCATTATTAATTGATATACTTTCCCCATTCCCACATCTTTCTACAAACTTCTTCCAGTCTGCTTTTTTAAAATTCCATCTTTGGGGCACACAACTTTGTTCAATCTTAAATTCAGTATCAACTGCACATGTAATTGGGAAGTGATCACTACCCATGCTTGTGCTTTGATCTATTTCCCATTCACATCTACTGGCAATTTTCATATCTACTAGAGTTAAGTCTATACAAGAAGTTTCATTTTTATAAACATTAATTCTAGTACCATAATCATTATTTAAACACACTAACATTCTATCATTCATCATTTCTTCCACTGCCTCACCATTCAAATCTGTCTGTTTACTACCCCATAAACTGTTATGAGCATTGAAGTCCCCACACCAAATCTCTCTGTGGCTTCTCTTAACTATACTTTTTAATAACTCACTATTTAATACTTTACATGGATTATAATAGTTAATGATAGTAAAATTACCACGATCTTTATTAAATATTTCAATTACCACACATTCATGATCCTTGGTATTAATAAACTTATACGGTATTCCTAATTTAATAAATGTCATACACCCTCCTCCTCTGCCTCTTCCTCTATCACATCTAATCGCATTATATCCTTTCAATACAAAATCAAGATGTGGTTTTAACCATGTTTCTTGAATGCATATGACCTCAGGTTTTTCTTTCAGATTATGTATATATCTCTTAAATTCTTGACCATTTGCAATTACACTTCTGGCATTCCATTGAAGAATGAAAAGTACCATGAGGCTTTTAATCACTATTTTGACCCTCATATTTACTATTCAGTATTTCTTGAATCTTACTAGCTTGTGACCTAAATCCTAAGAAGTCATTTGCAATATCCACAATTGCTTTTACCTTATTACTTCCCTGAGGAAGTTCAGTTGCTTTACTGATCACTACACAAATGAAGGCAAGGAAGTCATTTTTCTTGACCAACAATGTTTCTTCTGACATTTTCTTTTTGAATTCACAGCACTCTGAAGGTTGAGAATTAAGTCTGGGCCTACTGACCTGTTGGACTCTCTCGTTTGGATGGATCTTTTGGTTTACTCTGCTTATTGGTTTGCTAGTATTTGCTTCCCGAGATTGCTCTAGTGTATAGGGTGCGACAATTAGGCTACTACCTTTCTTTTCCATTTCAATTTTCTTAACCGCCTCAGCATAGGAAACTTTATAAATAATTTTACATTTCTGTACATCTTTTGCTTCTTTGTGCTTCTCACAACCTCCATAAGCTGCACTATGATTGCCACCACAATTACAACATTTTAATACAGCATCTTGTTCACATTTACCATATAAATGTTCTCCTCCACGTTTTGCACATCTAGTTTTTCCTCGACACTGGCTAGCAGCGTGACCATACCGTTGGCAATTAAAACATCTTAATGGCGGTGGGATATATTCTCTCACGGAGTATGACATGTATCCCATTTGAACCCTGTTGGGTAGTTCTTTTTTTAAGCCTAATAGAATAGACAGGCTTTCTATTTTATCTTTACCTTTTGTCAATCGCTTAGCTTCAACTAAATCATAATCTTTTAAACTTTCCATGATCTCCTCTATTGTAACTGAAGTTGGTATTCCAGATATTACTCCTCTGACCTTAGATGCTGCTCCCGGAATATGTGACGTTACCTTGAGGTTGTTGAGTGTCTTTTTTTTTGAGAATATTACATTGTTGTTCTTTGGAATTTGCAAAGATCAGCATCCTCCCATTTCCCATGAAACGGGCGTGATTAATCTTGCCTATTTCCTTCTCTATTGCTTTCGTGATATGTATTGGATGCAAATCTGCCCCCCCCCTTTTGATCAAACACCAGAATAACTTTCCAAATGTCAGCCTGAGGCCTCAAGGCCCTGTTACCATTTGTTTTGGTCTTTTTCGCCACAACTACGGATTCTATGGAATCCCCTTCACTCTCTGATCTTTGTCGTACATTCTGCTTGTTGCTATTAACAACCTCATCCCAAAACATTTTACCTTCATCAAGCATATTATCTAGGCTTAACGATGTAAAAGATCCACCAGATGTCTCAGCCATTGTCCAATTTACATTCACTGTGAGTAGTTTATTTGATTTTACCGTCGACTTTCAGACTTTCAGACTTTCAAACTTTCAAACTTTCCCGCATTCAGAGTTCCCAGCTCTACGTCCACGAATCTCTTCCGCTCCACCTCTCGACCAACATAGGAGTCAAGGGTCAAGAGCCCAACTGAAGCAAACACTGATCTCCATGATGGTGGCATAATTTTAACCAATAAAACATCAACATCTGTTCCTCATTCATTCTTAATAACAGTAGGTGTTATTCACTAATTCACAATCATCATTTAATTTAATTAGTCACTTTATTCACATTATTTCATTAACTTTAACTGAGGACTTGAGATTTGACTCGATTCTCGTTTGTGACTTGAAAGCAATAACTTGGTTCCTCCTCTGGTGAAATCAGCTGCTGAGTTCATGGGTGGAATAAAAATATTGCAGGACTTCTACATTCTGTCCCCTAGACTTTACACCTCTACACCTTGCTAGTATCGTGTTTAACCTCCTTGTGCCTTAAGAACTGCCTTAATTCTTCCTGACATAGATTAAACAAGGTGTTTGAAACATTCCTCAGAGATTTTAGTTCATATTGACATCATAGTATCATGCAGTTGTTGCAGATTTGTCAGCTGCACATCCATGATGTGAGTGTGCCGAAAAAGTATCCTCCACACCTTTAAACCACCACCACCAGCCTGAACCAGTGAGACAAGGCAGGATGGATCTATGCTTTCATGTTCTTTACCCCATATTCTGACCCTGCCATCTGAATGTCGCAACAGAAATCGAGACTTATCAGATCATGGAAAATTTTTCCAATCTTCTATTGTTGTATTTTGGTGAGCTTGAGCGAATTGTATCCTCTGTTCCCAGCTGCACCCAGTGTGGTTTTCTGTTGCTGTAGCCCATCTGCTTCAGGGTTCAACATATTGTGCATTCAGAGATGGTATTCTGCATACATTGGTTGTAACGAGTGGATATTTGAGTTACATTTCCTTTTCTATCATCTCTAACAAGTCTGCCCATACTTCTCTGACCTCTGTCAGGAACAAGGCATTTTCTTCCACACAACTGCCACTCATTGGATATTTTCTCTTTTTCAGACCATTCTCTGTAAACCCTATAGATGTTAGTGCATGAAATTCCTAGTAATTCTGTCGTCGATGCTTGAGGCTTAGATCTTTGTAATGATACCTAGTTTGTCGAGATTAAATTTGTCCCGTTTCATTTAATCTATTCGTAAACACTGACACGTGCGAGTTTAGGGGCATACAGGACGCCCGCGTTCTGGTGCTAGCTAAAAGGTTAACCTGAGTTATGGGTGATTTTGGGGTGTAATGTGCAATAAACCAATCAGAGTGGCATTTTCCATTCCTTTTAAGAGGCAGTTGCGCTCGTGCCATGGCAGAATTGCTATTTACATGGTGGAATTTGCAAGCACAAAGATAGAATGCATCTCCAGAGATGAAACGGAGCTGCTGCTCGTGCATGAGCAAATAGGTAGACTAATTCTGATACATGCAATGGCTATCCATTATGACATGTAGGCATTTAAATATTCATGTAGCCTACATAATAATAATATTTTGCATTTTTATCTTTTCATTGATACATATATAAAAATGTTCATGTGCTGCTGTGCGTCTCTCTGTGTAATAAGCAATGTGAATGCGCATTGTGGACCCACCCAGAGGAACATTTTCGACTAACGTGCTCTTAACAAAAAAGGCATACAAATATTGCACCATTGACTTTAGACATTAGACCAGGTTTGAGATGGTCTATGGCGCAGTCTATTTTCAGTTCATCAAAATAGCAACACCAACCACAGGCCTGAACACACCTCTTGGACAAATGGGCACACATGCATTTCGGAAAGCTGTTGTATTGAAAAATGCAGCTTGAATCTCTTTTAATTTGTTAGCTATAGTCAATTCTAGTCACCTTTATTTATAAACCCCTTTTAAAGATAAAGACTGTAACAAAGGAACTAATCAAGTTAATTGGTTAACAGATGTTTCGGGAGCAGGGGCAAGCCCCAGGCAATCACCACTTCATATATATCGGGCAACCTCAATACCATACTGTCTTGTTCTCTCGAAGGACAAATGGACTCGCCTGGTCTGTTCGATTCAGTGTCACTGGCGACACTTGAGGATCACCTCTCATTGTCCCGTTTGCAGTCTCTTTCCAAGTGGTCGCGTTTGGTCGCACACATTCCGGGTCTACTCCCAGGCTCATCTCGGGAGGATTCTGAGCTGTTGCCGGTCTCCACCCACTCCGTCAGTGGGATCTGCGGACCGAGATCACCATCATCACCACCACGTGGTGGACGCAGAAATGGAATTCTCACTCCCCTCGCAAGCCGCTTATCTGATGCTTCCTCTGCACTCCTATGGCATGTCTTTTAGAATCCAGAGCCGAGGACAACTGAACCACGGGTCGCCTTCAAAATGCACTTAAACCCAAGTTATCCTCAATAGTGCAGATAACAAACAGTTATTTCAACTATATTCAATATCAATTAAACTTTTGTCATGACAAACTTTGAGCCCTCAGCACTTCCGGCAACTCCTAGGGAGTCACTTGCCTTCACACATGACGTCACATGAATTCTCCACCACTGCATCAAACAGCAGCTCCCACTAGCGGCAGGCAAGACCATTATTAAAACTGCAGCTAACACCGCCACCACCATGGTGGCCCCTCAGGTGTACGATCCCGCAGCTAACCACACCACAACGGCAGTGCCTCAGGTGGATGAGCTCGCGGGTAACAACAACAGCACCCCGGCAGCGCCTCAGGTGGACGAGCTCACAGCTAACAACAGCACCATCACGGCAGCGCCTCAGGCTGACGAGCCTGCAGCTAAAAGCACCACCACAGCAGTGTTTCAGGCAGACGATCCCGCAAAAAACAACAGCACCAACACAGCAGCACCTGAGGCAGACGAGCCCGCAGCTAACCACACCACCACGGCAGCTCCTTAGGTGGAAGGGCCCACAGCTAACAGCAGTGCCACAGGTGGACGATCCCGCAGCACCGCTAACTTATACAGGCTAGATCAGTCAGTGCGAATGCACTGTCCTATGCGCATGTCTAAGACCACTGACTGCACTCTCTACTCACCCCCCCCTTCCCCTCCCATATTCTCTCATCCTCTACCCCCCTTCCCCACTCTAAGACATCCTTTCATCCCAACATCCATTCTTCCACCATTCCTTCATCTCTTCCCACCTCCCTCTACCTCCTCCCTCCTCCAATATCCTCTCATCCTCGACCCCCCAACTCAAACACATCCTTTCATCTCCAACATCTATTCTTCCACCTTTTTTTCAGCCATTTTCAGGGTTGCCTCTCGTCTAACTGCAGGCACCTCCACACATGCGCATTATGTGACGGAGCCATGTGAGAAACTCCTGCTCTCATAACCCTATGACACCAGCAGACTGACTTGCAAAGCACCTCCGCACTCCTATCAAGAACCTGATATAGTTGTCAGGCCACTAGCAGAAGAGGCTGAATTAAATCAACTTATGTGAGCGTCTCCTCGACACTCGCATTCCAACCATTAACCATATGATCACAACCACAGAATACTCATTCACTTAGCAAGCCACGGAGCTTGGCTGGCCAAAGCCGATTCCAATAATGCAAAGTCTTGCCTATCCATCAAGAATCCGGTGAGGCTTCTGGGTGCCATTAATTCATTGTGAGCCACATTCGATTGCAGAAGCAGCCCTGAGATGTTAGTCTTTCTTTCCGAAGCTACAATGGATTCTTACTAACAACCACAGTCTCCTTACGTTCTTCACATTCTGGAAGACTTCAGATAGTTGCACCTTCAACTGCACCTCCATAATGAGGATATCCACACCAGTCTATATTTTCACTTTCACTGATGATTTAATTATCATAATTATAAGAAGCAAAGACTTAAACTACTTCAGTTGGTGTGCATTGAATTTATTTAATACACAAGTTTCACAATTTGAGTTGAATTACTGAAATAAAGTAACTTTTCCACGACATTCTAATTTATTGATATGCACATATGCACATATGCATATATATATATATATATATATATATATATATATATATATATATATATGACAGATAGTCAGCTATTTGAATTTAACATTTGCACCAAAAATCTGAGCTTTCCTCCCTTCTAATCTTCAGTTCCTCGCTCATAAGCTCCCTTACCTTGGTTGGTTCATTCAGTAGCATTTGTGAACCACACTTAGCGCTCCCGTGAAAGTGATGTAGATTGTGATGAAATCCGAAATCCAAAAACCAAAAAAAAACACACTTTCATACCCTGGAAACAGGCTCTATGGAGAAACTTTTGTGTCTTTTTATGCAATCAAACATAACGTGTTTAAGAGGAAAACTAATTATATTGTAATTTAAAAAAAATAAAAAGTTACAAATTGTTTATCTGAAATCAAACTTTACAATACGCTACCTCCAAAAACGTTACACACATACTTGTATGGCCAAAATGATCTCTTCTCCCCATGTCTGCCATATGATCCTTACATGCAGACTTTAGCTCATGCAGTATATATAACTTTCTCATGCACTTAAACTTCACAAGTACATTATATAGAACTTTTTGAATATAAATAATATTAAAATACTAAATTTTGGAACTACTGGCTGTCAGTTCCACACCATCATCACAACCGAATGGAGTAGTGAGGAGAGAAAAGGCAAACCAAGGAACAAAAGACATACAAAGGACAGAAGAATAGAAACATAAGGAACTGGGAATAGAACAAAACAAAACAAAATGATCCCAACCAATGATAGGTTCCTGCATACTATGTGTGTAATTATGTCTATGTATATGTATTTCAAATGAACCCCAGTTATCTAAAGGAAAGATTTAATAAAACTTCACCAGTGCCTGGACTCATCTGCTACCTGAACTCCTGCAGTTACTGGCCAAAATAACAAACTAACATAAATTATGTTAAAGAATCCTATCCCTTGGGGCTGTGAATCAGTAAGCAGGTGGTGATTTTTTTTGGGTTTGTGTTTTATAAGTGGTGCAATGTATGAAATATCCTATTCTACTCTATATTTCCAATTATTTTAATAACTTGTAATCATCTCTTATCAATGTCAATTTAATTGATTCCTGAAATGGAAGAAGAGAAATCATTAAACATCACTCCTTGTTACCCAGTCTTTAAAAGTAATGGATAAACATTGCTCAATTTCAGGCCATAAGCTATCACTATCATTTTGTTCATTCACTAATTAAGTTTTACCTTGTGACCAATGATACCATCTATCTGTTCCTACACCCTTTCCTTTAAGGCACACACTTGTATTTGTTGTTAAAAGTATCTTGTATGGTCCTCC